>NC_085136.1:244350652-244577800 GCF_035046485.1 Aedes albopictus | reverse complement strand
GGATTTTCCGAGGAACTTCATGAGGAATTCACGATGAACTTCTGATGGAATTTCCGAGAAACTCCTGGACATATTTCCGAAGAACTCCTGGAAGAATTCTCGAGGAACTGCTGGAGGAATTTTTAAGGAACTCGAAAAGGAATTTCCGAGGAACACCAGGAAGAAACCTCGAGGAACTCGTGGAGAAATTTCCGAGGAACTTTTGAATGAATTCCCGAGGTACTCCTGGATGAATCCTCTAAGAAATTCTTGAGAGATTCTTGTGGTCGGAAATTTCCGAGGAACTTCCGGAGGAAATCCCGAGGAACTTCTGGAGATATTTCCAGAGAACTCCTGGAAGAATTCTCGAGGAACTTCTGGAGAAATTTTTGAGGAACAACAGAAGCAATTCCCGAGGAACTTCTGGATATATTTCTGAGAACATGCTGGAGGAATTTCTGAGGAACTCGAGGAGGAATTTCCGAGGAACTCCTGGAGGAATACAGAGGAACACCAGGAAGAAATCTCGAGGAATTCCCAGAGAACTCCTGCAGGAATTCCCGAAAAACTCCAGGTGGAATTTCCGAGAAACTCCTGGAGATATTTCCGGAAAACTCCTGGAGGAATTCTCGAAAAACTTCTAGAGAAATTCCCGAGGAACTTCTGGAGATATTCCTGAGGAACTACTGGAGGAATATCTGAGGGACTCGAAGAGGAATTCCCTAGGAACTTCTGGAAGAATTTAGAGGAACACCAGGGTGAAATCTCGAGGAACTCATGGAGGAATTCCCTTCCTGGAGGTATTTTCGAGGAACTCTTGGGAGAATTCCCGAGAAACTCCTGGAGGAAATTTCGAGGAACTCTTGAAAGAATTCTCGGGAAACTCCTGGAGCATTTCCCGAGGAACTCCAGGAGAAAATTTCCCGGTAACTCCAGGATTAATGCTCGAGGAAATTCTTGAGAAATTCCTGAGGAACTCCCGGAAAAGTTTTCAAAGAACTTTGAGGAATTTCCGAGAAACCTCAGGAAGAATTCCCGATGAACTTCTGGTGATATTCCTGAAGAAATTCTGGAGGAATTCCGAGGAAATTCTGGAGGATTTTCCGAGGAACTTCTGGAGTAATTCCCAAGGAACTCCTGGAGAAATTCCCAGGGAACTCGTTGAGAAATTCCCGATGAACTTTTGGAGGAATTCCCGAGGAACTGTTGGTAGAATTCACGAGAAACTCCTGAAGGAATTCCTGAGGAACTCCTGCTAGAATTTCCGAGAAACTCCTGGACATATTTCCGGAGAACTCCTGGAGGAATTCACGAGGAACTGCTGGACGAATTTTTAAGGAACTCGAGGAGGAACACCAGGAGAAAACCTCGAGGAGCTCGTGAAGAGATTTCCGATGAACTTTTGAAGGAATTCCCGAGGTACTCCTGGAGGAATTTTCGAGGAACTCTTGGAAGAATTCCCGAGAAACTCCTGGAGGAATATCCGAGGGACTTCTAGATAAAACTTCTCGGAAACTCCTGGATGAATCCTCTTGGAAATTCTTGAGAGATTCTTGTGGTCGGAAATTTTCGAGGAACTTCTGGAGAAATTTTTGAGGAACAACAGAAGCAATTCACGAGGAACTTCTGGAGATATTCCTGAGAACATGCTGGAGGAATTTCCGAGGAACTCGGGGAGGAATTTCCGAGGAACTCCTGGAGGAATTTTTAAGGAACTCGAGGAGGAATTTCCGAGGAACACCAGGAGGAAATCTCGAGGAACTCATGGAGGAATTCCCAGAGAACTCCTGCAGGAATTCCCGAGGAACTCCTGGTGGAATTTCCGAGAAACTCCTGGAGATATTTCCGGTGAACTCCTGGAGGAATCCTCGAGAAACTTCTAGAGAAATTCCCGAGGAACTTCTGGAGAAATTCCCGAGGAACTTCTGGAGGAATTCCCGAGGAACTTCTGGGGGGTATTTCCGTGGCACTTTTGAAGATATTTCCAGAGAACTCCTGGAGGAATTCTCGAGGAACTTCTGGAGAAATTTTTGAGGAACAACAGAAGCAATTCCCGAAGAAATTCTGGAGATATTCCTGAGAACATGCTGGAGGAATTTCTGAGAAACTCAAGGAGGAATTTCCGAGGAACTCCTGGAGGAATTTTTAAGGAACTCGAGGAGGAATTTCCGAGGAACATCAGGAGGAAATCTCGAGGAACTCATGGAGGAATTCCCAGAGAAATCTTGCAGGAATTCCCGAGGAACTCCTGGTGGATTTTCCGAGAAACCCTTGGAAGAATTCCCGAGAAACTCCTGGAGGAATTTCCGAGGAACTTCTAGATAAAACTTCTCGGAAACTCCAGGAGAAATCCTCGAGAAACTTCTAGAGAAATTCCCGAGGAACTTCTGGAGATATTACTGAGGAACTAGTGGAGGAATTTCTGGGGGACTCAAATAAGAATTCCCAAGGAACTCCTGGAGGAATTGAGAAGAACACCAGGGGGAAATCTCGAGGAACTCATTGAGGAATTCCCGAAGAACTCCTGGAGGAATTTTCGAGGAACTCTTGGGAGAATTCCCGAGAAACTCCTGGAGGAAGAATTCTCGAGAAACTCCTGGTGGAATTCCCGGGGAACTCCAGGAGAAAAATTCCCGATGATTCCTGGATTAATCCTCGAGGAAATTCTTGAGAAACTTCTGAGGAACTCCCGGAAAAGTTTTCAAAGAACTCCTTGAAGAATTTCCGAGAAACCTCAGGAAGAATTCACGATGAACTTCTGGTGATATTCCTGAAGAACTTCTGGAGATATTTCCGAGGAATTCCGAGGAAATTCTGGAGGATTTCCCGAGGAACTTCTGGAGGAATTCCCAAGGAACTCCTGGAGAAATTCCGAGGAACTTTTTAAGGAATTCCCGAGGAACTCCTGAAGGAATTCTAGAGTAACTGCTAGTGGAATTTCCAAGAAACTCCTGGAAATACTTTCGGAGAACTCTTGGAGGAATTCTCGAGGAACTTCAGGAAAAATTCCCGAAGAACTTCTGAATATATTCCTGGAGGAATTTCTGAGGAACCCGAGGAGGAATTTTCGAGGATTTCGTGGAGGATTTCAGAGGAACATCAGGAGGAAATCTCGAGGAACTCATGGAGGAATTACCGAGGACCTCCTAGAGGAATTCCCGAAGAGCTCCTGGAGGAATTTTCGAGAAACTCTTGGAGGAATTTCCGAGGGACTCTTAGATAAAACTTCCCGGGAACTCCTGGATGAATCCTCGAGGAAATTCTTGAGAATTTTTTGTGTACTTTCCGAAAAAAAATCCAAAGAATTCCTGGAGGAATTTCCGAAGAACTTAAGGAGGAATTCCAGATCAACATCGGGTGATATTCCCGATGAACTTCTGCAGATATTCCCGAGGAACTCTTGGAGGAATTCCTGAGGAACTCCTGGAGCAATTTCCGAGGAACTTCTGGAGGAATTCCAAGGCACTTCTGAAGGAATTCCCGAGGAACGTCTGGAGAAATTCCCGAGGAACTCTTGGTAGAATTCACGAGGAATTCCTGAAGAAATTTCAAAGGAACTCCTGAAGGAATTCCAGAGGAACTCCTGGTGGAATTTTCAAGAAACTTTTGGAGATATTTCCGGAGAACTCATGAGCAATTCTCGAGGTACTTCTGGAGAATTTCTGAGGAACTCCTGAAGCAATTTCCGAGGAACTTCTAGAGATATTCCGATGAACTCCAGGAGGAATTCTCAAGGAACTCCTGGAGGAATTCAGAGGAACTCGTGAAGGAATTCCCGAGAAAACTCTGAAGATATTCCCGAAGAACTCCTGCAGATGTTTCCGGAGAACTCCTGGAGGAATACTCGTGGAATTTCAGAAGATTTTCCCGAGGAACTTCTGGAGGTATTGCTGAGGAACTCCTGGAGGAATTGCCGGAGCAATTCAGTAGAATACAGGAGGAATTGCCGAGGAATACCAGGAGGAATTCTCGAGGAACTCCAGGAGAAAAATTTCCGGGAACTCCTGGAAGAATCCTCGAGGAAATTTCTAAGGAACTCCCGCAGAAGTTTTAAAAGAACTCTTGGAGGATTTTCCGAGGAAATCTTGGAGAAATTCCCAAGGAACTCTTGGTAGAATTAACAAGGAACTCCTGGAGGAATTCCAGAGGAACTCCTGGAGATATTTCCGGAGAACTCCAGGAGGAATTCCTGAGGAACTCTTGCAAGAATTCCCGAGAAACTTCTGGAGGAATTCCCGAAGGAAACCTAGAGAAAAACTTCCGGGAACTCCTGAATGAATCCTAGAGGAAATTCTTGAGAAATTATTGTGGAATTTCCGAGGAACTCCTGGCGGAATTCCCGACGAACTTCTGGGGGAATTTCAGAGGAACTCTTAGTGGAATTTCCGAAGAACTCCTGGAGAAATATTCTCGGTAACTCCTAGATTGGTCCTCGTGTAAATTATTCAAAAATTTCTAAGGAACTTCCGGAGAAATTTCCAAGAAACTCTTGGGGGAATTTCCAAGGAACTTCTGGAGATATTCCCGAAGAAATCTTGCAGATATTTCCGAGGAACTCTTGGAGGAATTTCTGAAGGTATTCCCGAGGAACTTCTGAATAAATTTCAGAAGGAGAGGAATTCCAAAGAACTCCTGGAAAAATTGCGGAGGATCTCCTGAAGAAATTCTCGAGGAACTCCCGAAGGAATTTCAGAATAACTCTTGAAGAATTTTCCTAGGAACTCCTAGAGAAAAATTTCCGGAAACTCTTGATTCATCCAAGAAACTCTGGAGAAATTCCTGAGGAACTCCCGGATAAATTTCCAAGAAACTCCTGAAGGAATCCCAAAGGAACTCCTGGTGGAATTTTTGAGAAACTCCTGGAGATATTTTTGGAAAACTCCCGGAGAAATTCGAAGGACCTTCTGGTGGAATTTCCGAGGAACTCCTTGATGAATTCAGAGGAACTCCTTGATGAATTCCGAGGAACTCCTGGAAGAATTCCGAGGAACTCCTGGACGAATTTTTAGAGGAACTCCTGGTGAAATTTCTGAGAAACTCCTGCATATATTTCCAGAGAACTCCTGGAGGAATTCTCGAGGAACTTCTGGAGGAATTTACAAAAAACCTTTAGAGGAATTCCCGAGGAACTCATGGATCAATATCCGGGTAACCCCTCCAAAGAACTCCTAGGGAATACCCGAGGATTTCCTGTGTTGGGAACCACTGATCAGCTCAGCATTCTCTCCCTATACTGCTCGCTCACCGAAGGCGATGAGTCTGCCTTTCGGTTGATGCACAAAGTAGTTAAGTAGGATTAGAAGTATTGTAGTCGTCAGCTTGTACATACGTGTAGCGTCTTGTAATGTAATCTTTCATGTCAATAAAGTTACGTTTTAATTTGTTATTCGTTTACACCTGGAGTCGTTCTTACATTGCAATATGTCTCAGCCACCCAGAACTCCAGGATGTAACATCCTGGAGGAACTTTCAAGGAACTTAGGGAACTCCTAGGGGATTTTTTTGGGAAAATTATATATACTGGAGATATCCTGGATGGGTTTTGCATAAATCTTTTGTTCGATTTGAATAGGTCCTATCAACATATGTAGGAATCACAGCAAACATACGTCTTATTAAAAAAGAAGGCCAGAAATGCTTAAGGATTTGAGGATACACTGTTGGAAATTTTCAAAATAACTGTGGACAAATTTCGAGAGAAATATGGTAAACATTTTCACGAAAATTCAGGAGGAATTCTACCACAAAATCTAAATGAATTAGAACTCCTTAAAGTATTCCTGAAAAATCCATGGAGGAATTCTAGGGAAACCTGGACAATTAATTAGGATCATATGATCTGAATGAATTTCAGTGGAACTGCTCGGAGAAACTCTTGAATGATTTTTTTGGGTATTGCCGAAAGGATTTCCCGGGGAACTTCTAAAAACATCGTTGGGAAAATTCTCGTTGAATTCCCAGGCAAATCTTGGAAGAATTTGTGCCAATCTCCTCGGAGAATTCTAAGGGAAATCCAGGAGGAATGCCAATAAAAATGCTGTATACATTTCTGAGGATCTCCTGGATGATTTTTCAAAGGGAAGGTCCGGTGCAATTATGGAGGGATTGCCAGGAAAAAAAAAATGGAAAAAATGTCAGAAAAATGTTGGAGGGAGCCTTACATAAATGCTGGGGGAATTCTTGTGGATCGCTTGGAGGGATTCCCGAAAATATCCTTGAGTACCCCTGGAGATTCCAGCGATACTGCCAGAAAAAAAAAAACGCTAGAAAATGCTGGAGGAATTTTGAAAACTATAGGAATTTCCAGGGAACGCATGGATAAACTACCGGGGTACTGTCGGGAAAATTCCAGAGAACTCCTGGAAGAAATCTTGCAATAATTCCCAGGGAAATATTAAAAGAATCCCCAGCGAAATCCTGGAGGATATCTCATAAAAATTCTTGAGATAATGCAGTCTGGCAATCAATGTGAAAAACTGTGCTTGGTAATGAGAAAAAACGCATCGGTTTAAGAATTAATGCTTTCGGAGAAATTTATAAAAATATCCAGGAGTATATCACATGAATGCTGGAGAGATTTCTGCAAAAGGATTTCCCGGGAATCCATGAGTAAATTCCTCAGAAAATTCCCATAACTCCTGGAGGAAATCCCGTGGAATTGGTTCCTGAACAAGTTTCTGATTAGCGGCTGTGGAATAATTCCCGGGGGAATGCTGCAGTTGCAGTTGCGGTTGTTTCCAATGCAACTGCAAAGCTTCCCGTTGTTTCCGTTTGTTAATTGGCGGTATCAGAGTGGAAGTTGCATTCATCTTGCACCTTCCCAGCTCACTGCACTACACCGACTTACTCTTCGATACCACCAGTGATGAATTACAAAATATATTTACCTGCAGTGAATTGCACATTACGCGGATTGAATGCCGACTTCTTCGTGATAATACTCCGGGGCGGTAAAATCCTGAGGCCTTGTACTATACGCCATTCGCCATACACTCGCCGCCTATGCATCAACAGAAGAAAGCATTCTTGGGTTATTCTTGGTGGACCTGCTGTTCCGACGGATCCAGGCCGTGGTGAACGAGGAACACCTCCTTGGCACATTATCGGCCATACTCCTGCTGTCGTGGTTCCAATAACTAGAACGGAACGTTTCTTATTCTGAGAATGTCGGTTTCACGGGTGCCCAGAACGATGCCGTATCCGAGACATATTTGACGATTCGGAAGAATCCGTGGAAAGCTGTCCCGAAAAACGCTGGCGGCCTTTATTTAAAAAACGTTATGTTAGACTATAACCATTTGCCATGATTAAAATTTAATTTAATACTTACCAATAAAACAAGAATTTGATTAAGATTGATGAAAACCACACCACACCGACCGCAAAACTCGCAAAAGAAAAATGGCAGCTTGCGCCGCTGCGCTGACCGATCACAACAATCAATCAGTACAGTGTTGCGAGATAATATTGAATCATGGGAGATGCGATATGGCATCGATTTTGTGTAATTATTACACTTCTGCATCGTAACCAGTTGGTTGCAGCTATTTCAGTGTAATATTCACATTCTTTCGACGTGAAAATTACACAGATACGATGCGAATGAAAGTGAGTACTTTATTTTCGTGTAAATTAAGGCAAGATGTAATTTAGCATCGAAATGATGTTATTGTACGTATAAAAATCGCGGTTACATAGGATTTTTTACATAATTTCGAAAATACATCGAGCCGAATTACAATAATTTTTGCTGTGTACAATTCGTAGTGTACATAGCTAGTCACGTTCGGTAATTTTACCGAAATCTCAACTGATGAGCGTTTGGTAACAAATTTTTAACGAAATTTTGTAAAAAATAGTTTGGTAAAAGTTTCTACCTTTACCGATTTTTTCCTGTAAATCAAACTTAACGGTTGAGATTTCGGTAAACCATGATCGAAGCAGATGATTTTTTCTAAGTGTGTACAGTGACCAGACTCCCGGATTTCGCGAGACAGTTCAGGAGTTCCATCAGCGATTTCTCCAGAAATTTCTCACGGAATTCTTTCAATGGTTTCTCTCGGGATTCTTTTCAGATATTTATGCTGGGGTTTTCGGGATTTCTTCAGGGCTATGGATCACCAATTCGGAGACGGCGGGTTCGATTCCCGTTCCAGTCGGGAACATTTTCTCGACTCCCTGGGCATAGTGTATCATTGTACTTGCCTCACAATATACAAATTCATGCAATGGCTGGGAAAGAAAGCCCCTTTATTAATAACTGTGGAAGAACACTTAATTGAAGCGAGGCAGGCCAAGTCCCAGTGGGGACGTAGAGCCATAAAGAAGAAGAAGAAAGGATTCCTCCCCTGAGCGAAATTTCTCCCAGGATTCCTTCCAGGGTTCTTTATGGGATTCGTTGAGAGAGATCTTGCGGGATTCCTTTTTTGGTTTAGGCATTCCTCCCGGAGTTCCTTTAGGGATTCTTTTCGGGGTTTAGTAATGAAATTCTTTAATTGATTCCTTCTGAGATTCCTTTCGAGTTTCCACCAACGATTTCTTGAGGAAATTCTCCCGGGATTATTTTAGATTCTTTGAAGGACCCCTGCAGGGATTCTTCCGCAAATTTTTCCCCGAATCCTGTTGGGATTCCTTCAGGAATTCCTCGCGCAATATCTTCATTGATTATTCCCGGGGTGCCTTTAGGGATTTCTCCTATAATTCCCTCAAGGACCCTTCCGAAAACAATTTTTCAGGGATTGCTCCCGAGATACTTTTAGGGATTCTTCCAAAAAATCTTTCAGGGGTTTCTTTTGAAACTCCTTCATTGATTTCTAGCGAGCTTACTCTCCAGAGATTCCTTCTAGGATTTCTTCCAGGATTCCTATAGGGACTTTTCTCGGGATTTCTTCAGAGATTCTTTAAAGAGTTTTTTTTTCAGTATTTTTTTAGATGTAGGGTAATTCGCCAATTGTTGAACGGTTAGTACTGGCATTTTGGTTTTCGTTTGTTATTCCGTGGATAATTCCACTTTATTTGAAAATATCCAGTGAACGTCTACATCTACTTTATTCCTTATAGTGCTTATTGAATTTGTATTCCCATAAATTCCATTTTCTAAGAGAAAATATAACATTTGTATGGGAAGTCTGTAACCCAAATGTTGAACGCTTCCTTAAACTAGCTCATCCTAATGTTGGATGGTTGAAGCTTTGTTCGTAATTGATGACGTACACTACCCGCCATAAATATGGAATCGCATCGTCTAGTATTGCAACACCTGAAGACTTCATCACTTTCTTAACTGTTTCTCAAAAACCGTATCTCCTGCATAGTTTAGACTTAGACCTTCAGCAAAGTTGATCAGAAGACCTATGGCTATCAAATGGTGGTAAGTTTAGTGCGTAATTCCGCCGCTATGTGGCGATAGTGTGCATTTACAACGAAGTACTTTGACATGATTTATCTCATGATTCTGACCACCTAGAAAGTTCGTGTCTTTAGCAAAGTTGATCAGACGATCTATGACTATGACTATGAGTATGACTATGACTAGCGTAATTCTGCCGCTATGTGGCACCAGTGTACATTTAAAACGAAGTACTTTGACATGATTTTGACCACCTAGAAAGCTCTTGCTTTCAGCAAAGTTGGTCAGACGGTCTATGGCTATCAAATGGTAGTAAGTTGACTGCGTAATTACGCCGCTATGAGGCGCCAGTGTGCATTTACAACGAAGTACATTGACAAGGTTTATTTCATGATTCTGACCACCTAGAATGAACTTGTCTTCGGCAAAGTTGATCAGACGGTCTATGGCTATCAAATGGTGGTAAATATAGTGCGTAATTCCGCCGCTATGTGACACCCGTGTGCATTTAAAACGAAGCATTTTGACATGGTTTATCTCATAATTCTGACCACCTAGAATGTTCGTGTCTTCGGCAAAGTTGATCATAAGGTCTATAACTATCAAATGGTGGTAAGTTTAGTGCGTAATTTCGTCGCTATGTGGCGCCAGTATTCATTTAAAACGAAGCACTTTGACATGGTTTATCTCAGTTTGTCACGCCGCCTGTTTTTATTTTTCGCGCCGGCGATCAGTGCACAAACAAAATTAATGTTGCATTCCTTCAAGGATTCCTCTTGAAATTCTTTCGGGGATTTCTCCTGATACGCTGTCGTGGATTTCTCTTAAAATTCCTTCGGGGTTTCCTCCTGGAATTTCCTCATAGAATTCCTCCAGGAGTCCTCCTGGAATTTCTTCGGGGATTTCTCCTAGAGTTTCTTCGGAGATTTCTTCTGAACTTCCTATAGGGTTTCCTCTTCTCCCTGGGATTCCTGCAGGGATTTCTCTTGTAATTTCTTCGGAGATTTCTCTTGAAATTTCTTCAGGATATCCTCCTGGAGTTACGTCGAAGTATTCATTCTGAACTTCCTTCGGGGATTCCTTCGGAGATTTCTCCTTAAATTCATTTGGAGATTTATTTTGGAGTTCCTTCGGGGTCTCCTCCTAGAATTCTTTTAGGGATTTCTCCTGGAATTATTTCGGAAATTGATCCTCGAGTTCTTTCGGAAATTCCTGCTGAACTTCCTTCAAGAATTCTTCTTGAAATTTCTTCGTGGATTCATCCTGACATTCCGTCAGGGATTCCCCCTGGAATTTCTACGGGAACTCCTCCAGCAATTACTTCGGAGGTTCTTCCTGGATTTCCTTTGGAGTTTCCTCTTTGAATTTCTTCGGAGATTGCTCCAGAAATTTCACATTGAATTCCTCCGGGGATTCCACCTAGAATTCCTTCGGGGTTTCCTACTGGGATTCCTTGGGGAATTTTTTCTGGAATTCATTCGGGGACTCCTCTTGGAATTCCTTCGGTGATTCCTCCTAAAATTCCCTCTCGGATTTCTCGTGGAACTCTTTCAGAGGATATTTTTTGTTGATCCGTTATTGAAATCCTTTGGAGATTCTTACCCGAATTCCCTTGGAAGTTCCCACAGGAGTCCTGCTGAAATTTCTTTGTGGATAATTGCTGGAATTCCTTTGGGATTCACGCAGGATTATTTTCGGAAATTGCTATTGAAATTCCTGCGGGGACTCCTCCTGAAATGCCTTTGGGGATTCCCCCTAAAATTCCTTCGAAGATTCCTTTTCAATTTTATCCACAGGTTCCTCATGAAATTTCTTCGAGGATTCCTCTATTTTTTTATTTCGATGGTACCTCCTAGAAGTCTTTTGAGGATTCCTTCACGAATTACTTTGAAAAATTCTTTCTGGAATTTCTTTGGGGATTCTTCCTGGACTTCCTTCATGGATTTCTCCTGAAATTCTTTCGGAGACCCGACATAAACCTATCATTGACCTTTTATTTTCGTCACCAAACCCAACACAGACTCAACAGTTATCCGATGTGGGTCCAACAGTGGCCCAACATATGATAAAATTTGGCCCGACTTTGACCCGACATCCTATATTTTTTCACTCTGGCGGAATTTTTTCCGGGTTTTTCGTGTTTTATGCCCAGCTAGTCCCAGCTAGTGAAAATTTATTTAAATAACAAGGAATCGCTCATTTGAAGAGAGCTCAGGTTGACTAAAACCGTTTTAAACATGACTAGATGTCAAAATGTCTGAAAAGATTTGATTAGAATCGAAAACGACAGAAGAAAAGTACGCCTTTGAAAGCCCCTGAAACACTCCTGGAAACCCATGGGACCTACTCAACACCCAAGAACACTCATGGAACGACCCTGAAATCCCTTGAAAACCCGTGGGTTGCTCCAGTACCCCCTGGAACGTATTGAAATACTCCTGGGACCCCCTTAACACTCTGAATCCCTCTTGAACACCTCTGAAACGCCCTTGAAACCCATTGAAAACCACTGGAACCTTTCTGAAGCACTCTGGAATATCCCTGGAACGCCCTTGAAACCCCATGTAATGCACGGTTAAGTAAAGTGAAAAAAAAACTGGCAGTCATGCTAACCACGTAGATTATGCCAGTGTTCAACAATTGGATCTTGGATGCATAATGATAGTGTTACAGTAATGTTCCGATTATATCACGCCCTCCACGCGTTAGTTCTTCATTTTTCATTCATTTGCTGTTACATTTGAGACCAAATGTTTCCTATCTTCTTCAAGATGAATGATGAACACGCGTTTTGACACGTTATAAATATTGAAAATGCGTATAGATTTTGTAGAATATGTAAAAGAATTTTTGAAAAGGAGCGTGATAAAATCGGTACAACACTGTATAAGAAAAATATGTTTTTCAAATTAAATTATAATAAAAATGTGATTTAAAAAAATGATAAACTGTTAAGGACATCCTTCCAGTTCTTGTAACTATGGTGTGACTTTGATATTTGAGGTCGATTATTTCGTAACAGCAGTTTCTAAAAACTAATCTTAAGAATTGTGCAGTTTTCGTGTCATCAGCGGTATAAAATTTTCAATCAATATTTTTGACGTAAAATATGTATAGTTTTGTAACTTAATTGGAGCAATATCGTAACACACATGTATATGCATCTACAACATACGTTTACGTTGAGCGAAAATTACTTAAGTAAGATTTATAATAAAATTTTCAGAAACTGTTCAACATTTGGGTAGTGTTCAACAATTAGCGAATTACCCTATCTGCTGTGGTTTATAGTTGGATAGTGTTTATTAACGAAAAAACACTCACTGAATAGCCCTTAATTGCGCAAGAAGAAACATATTTGGCAAAGTTTCTTTGGAATCCCAATTAGACTGGTAGAGGGTCTCAGGACACTACAGAGATGACCCGATTGTTAAACGAATACGCCGAAGGGGTTGATGTGAAAATTTACTACCATTGTGCAGATTTTTAAGGAAGTTATCACGGAAAAAATGAAAAAATGTATTAAAAATTAAATAAAATAATTTTAATGATATTTTTCCATGAAACTACAGTAAATTATCTTTGTTTTCTGTTTGTTATTCCACCTCTGAGATATAAGTGATTATCAGCGTCCGGGTTCTAACTGGAAAATGCCTTATATGGTAATCAACTGGAATTTTCGACGACTGAATTACTAACGGCAAAAAATATCAATAGCCAGATTCGGCATTTGCAATTCCACTTTCCCCCCGCCATAGAGCGAATGACACTGACCCTCCTCAGAGCCAATGCTCTAACGGATTTAAATAATGGGGTATCTGCGAATGGCAACGCATAATGGCCCCTCAATCGGACTGCAAAAGGAACAAGTGCTACAAATCAATACCCTCATGCTCATCCTTCTACCGTGGACAGAGTAGAAGTAAAAGCAGCAGTAGCGATGGAATAAACACTGAAAAACATAAACACTGATGAATTTTTGTTCGTGAAGAACTAGTAGAGCTGCGGGAAGTGCAATTTAGTTTGGTTATTGTCGTCGCGGGTGAAACCCGAAGTTTCCCCACACGCGACCACCGCTTTTTCTCAAAATCCATACGTGAAACCTTACGTCGGACGTAGTGCGTTGAATAGCGGTTCTGGTCCTCTATCCAGCGCACTATGCCCGACGTATGTCCGACGCACGGTTTGGGAGAAACTTCGATTTTCGCGTGTCAAAAATTCCGATTTTCAACTGCACGAACAATATAATAGCAAATCCAGTGATTATCCACCATAAACTAATGCTTTATGCTTCATTGTTCCTAAAAATCAGGATTGCCAGTCGTAAAAATGTGTTTTTGATCGAAATGCAAAGAGTTCAGAGAAGTTTCGCGAATTACACACTCAGCGAAATAAACTACCGAAAGTCATCAAAATACCTTATGAAATTTAGCCATAACTGTAAAGTATGGATGCCATAAGAATACCTTATGAAAATTGAACATGCTTATTATGACCAAATTACATAAGATAAACTTATGAAAAGAGCAGAAAAATCGTAAAATGCTGCAGACTGGAATCGATCCATGAACGTCGAGATCACTGAGCTCGTGCCCAACCCACGCGGCTATCGACGCTTGAGAATATCGTGGTGCTAAATGTGTATAAAAGCCAAACTGTGAGTCGATTCTGCGTCATAAACCGACCTTATGAAATTTATTCTAGCCGTTATAACTTGTTTAACCTTCATCCAGTCAACGTACATTTTCCACCTTCGAAAAAGCACAAAAATGGTCATAATTTTTTTGTTTTTCGATGGATTTTGATGAAATTGTCACAACTTCCCGAAAAACTCTTCTAGTTTATGATGCCGGGGACATGGGTGCCTGGTCCACATGGTTCCAGAGTTATTCCGGATTGTCTTGGGGTACCAAAATTGGCCACATGCTTTGCGCAACGTATATCTCATGATCCCGATGAGGTAGAAGTGTAGTGTCTTCGGCAAATTTGTTTCGCAGGTTAAGAACTAACTGACAACGGCGACTTTGGTTCGCGATTCGGTCGCTAGGTGGCACCAGTGTCAAAAATGTTCAAACCCTCATATCTCAGAAACCTGATAAGATACAATGATACTGTTTTAGTAAGTAAGAGATTTTATATTAACAAGGTTCATACCAACTAAGTTTGAGTAATATTTTATTTGTGTGAATACCAGGTAAGAGTATCTTAGCTCGCTATTTCGTTAAAGTAACTTAAATTCTTTGAGTGGAAAATCAAAACTTTATGTTGATTTATTACGATAAGTTTTGTGTGCGATCTTGTTTCAGTGTACTACATGCGAAATAAACATCGCATAGCCTGCTTGAGGCTTTTGAAAAAGAAAGCTGATTCGAGTCCGCGATCGGCTCGTTGATCATACGGCTTACGCGTGAATGAAAGGAAGAAGAATGAAAGATAAGTGAGAGTGAGAGAGGTAGATGATGGTGCATTGGCTCGGGATTCGTCGATCCGGACGACGGTGACCGTAAATGAATAGAACGATAGTTTGTTAACGAATTTTGTAGCGGAAGGATGTTTTCGACGCGGCGCGAAGCGAGCAGGAGCTTTTTGTTTGAATTTGCCGCGGATACTACATGGCGCAGATGGTGGGTTTCGCCTGTGTTTTGGTGGTGGATTTGTTTGAATTTTAATTAGTTTCAATGAGTGATACGGAGTGCGTTGTGGAGGTGGATATTGGAAGTTTTTTTTGATAATTGGAGGGATGTCGATAGAAGAATGAATGGCGGAATGAGTGACAGAAGGCAGGGTAGGTTTATCATTAGTTTTCCTGATGTGTTTGGTGCCAGTGGAAATGAAAAAACATTCTGGTGGTGGAGTGATAGACCCCGTTCGTTCATGCGGGGCTATATAATCGGTTTGTTAGACTGTTCCGAAATCAGCATACGGACCCCAAGGAGAATACATTTTACTAAGGTGGCGCAGATAAACATTGCAAACCACTGGTTGTCTCTTCCATTCTTCTGGTGTTCTTATGGAACTGAAATAGTGACGTCACTATTTTAGTTGCATAAGAACACCAGAAGAGTGGAAGAGACAACCAGTGGTTTGCAATGTTTATCTGCGCCACCTTAGTAAAATGTATCCTCCTTGTACGGACCCTACAGCGGGGAGCGAAGAGAATCGCTAATTAATGTAAGTAAATACTGAACGTCTGGCCGCGTGTGCACCTGGACAGAAAATAAGGTAAGAAGGGATGACAACGGAGATGCTGTTTCAAAATTAAATGGTGTTGTGAAGCGGTGTGAAATGGTGTTCCATTGGTACCTTAGTTGTTCAAAAATGAAATATGAGCCAAGATTGTGAATATTAATTGGGAGGTCATAGTATTTTTGAATAGGGAAAACAATATTTTTCCATTTTCAGATCGACAGATTTTTGATGAGTTTTTTTTTGGGCTTTTTACCGAGTTAAGTTTGACATTTGTGCAACGTTTGCGCCACCTAGGTTTGTATTTAATTATGGATTGAAGTTGAATTTGTTAACCCTCCGTGTGCATTAGGGTCATTTTTTAGCCCAAACCGTGCATTACGTTGGCAGGCTGTACCCAACGTGATGCATTAGGAAGGAAAAGAGTTTGCATGTGTCCAGCGTCGAGTGTATGGAGAGCAAGAATGATGAGACTTAAGATTTTGCTATCTTTGAAATATATACAGAATGTTTGAGATCAGGCTTTATGAATGGCATATCCAGCCATCCAGAAACTAAGATGAGCAATGTGAAAAGAAGCGTTTGAATATGTTCTGGTATTGATGCTCGATTGAACACATTGAGTCTAGAAAACTCAATACAAGAGAGCATCTTTGAGGTCAGGTTTTATGAATAGCTGGAAATGAAAGGCTATGATAAGACAGCGTGTTTGAGATGAGATTTTAAGAGTAGATGGAAATGAGCAATTATCATGAGGAATGTCAAAATATGCGTGTGAATATGTTCTGATTGTGATGCTCGCTTGAACACATTGAGTCTGGAAAACTCAATACAAGAGAGCGTATGTGAGATGAGATTTTAAGAGTAGCTGGAAATGAGAGGCTCTGATGAAGAATGTCGAAAGAAGCGTTTGAATATGTTCTGGTGGTGATGCTGGCTTGAACACATTGAGTCGGGAAAACTCTATACAAGAGAGCGTGTTTGAGATCAGATTTTAAGAATAGTTGGAGATGAGAAACTATGATGAGGAATATGTGACAGCAAAAAAAAATAATAAAGCAGAGCGAGTAGGTCTCTGGCTGCAAAACCGAAAACAGCGGAGCGAGTAGATCCTATAGGTAGTAGAATAACATAGATACGCGGACATCACTGAGTGGAATGTTTCAACCGTGTGAGTAGTAATTTCCAAGAGTGCGAAGAGGGGATATGACGTCATGAGTTCCATTGATGTTGTCGGACTCGTGACGTCATGCTCGTTTGGATATAAATTTTGACAGTTCGTTTGGAAACAATCAATTAATCTTCGCGGATCTATGTATACTTTACTATGTATAGTAGGTCCCTAGCTGAAAATAAATAAGCAGAGCGAGTAGGTCTCTAGCTACAAAACAAAACAGTGGAGCGAGTAGGTCTCCGCTGAAACAAAAAAAAAACAGCAGAGCGAGTAGGTCTCTGACTGCAAAACGAAATCAGTGAAGCGAGTAGGTCTTCTGCTGAAAACAAAGTAGCAGAGCGAGTAGGTCTCTAGCTGCGGAAAAAAAAGGGAGCGCGTTCTAAATCAGAGATTATGAGAATGTATGATGAGGAATAGCGTTTGAATATGTTCTGGTTGTGATGCTTGCTTGAACACATTGAGTCTGGGAAACTCAATACAAGAGAGCGTGTTTGAGATGAGATTTTTAAAGTAGCTGGGAATGAGCAAGTATCATGAGGAATGTCGAAAGATGCGTTTGAATATGTTCTGGTTGTGATGCTCGCTTGAACTCATTGAGTCTGGAAAACTCAATACAAGAGAGCGTATGTGAGATGAGATTTTAAGAATAGCTGGAAATGAGAAACTGTTATGAGGAATGTCGATAGAAGCGTTTGAATATGTTCTGGTTGTGATGCTCGCTTGAACAGATTTAGTCCTGAAAACTCAATACAAGAGAGCGAATGTGAGATGAGATTTTAAGAGTAGCTGGAAATGAAAAACTGTCATAAGGAATGTCGAAAGATGCGTTTGAATTTGTTCTGGTTATGATGCTCGCTTGAACACATTGAGTCTGGAAAACTCAATACAAGAGAGCGTGTTTGAGATGAGATTTTCACAATAGCTGGAAAAGAGAAACTAGCCTGAGGAATGTCGAAAGAAGTATTTGAGTATGTTCTGGTTGTGATGCTCGCTTGAACACATTGAGTCTGGAAAACTCAATACAAGAGAGCGTGTATGAGATGAGATTTTAAGAGTAGCTGGAAATGAGAGGCTATGATGAAGAATGTCGAAATAAGCGTTTGAATATGTTCTGGTGGTGGTGCTTGCTTGAACACATTTTGTCTGGAAAACTCAATACGAGAGAACTGGTTTGAGATAAGATTTTAAGAGTAGCTGGAAATGAGCAATTATCATGAGGAATGTCGAAAGAAGCGTTTGAATATGTTCGGGTTGTGAGCTCGCTTGAACACATTGAGTCTGGAAAACTCAATTCAAGAGAGCGAGTTCAAGACAGAGATTTTTAACAGTTGAAAATAAGTATCTATGATGAGCTGTTACTCTGTAACTCCGAGAGCCTTGTCAGCTGCATCCTAGAGATGGAATAGAATCTTTAGTTTAGATAACTAAAACGGGGAACATGTTATTGACAATAAATTGATGAGCTTGTTACTATAATCAATGATGTTGTTGCGTTTTCTGGTTTTGTAGCTGTAGTGTCTACCTACTGGTTGTGTAGTATATACCTAACCTTCAGGGAAGACCGTTTTGTTGGTGCCCATGGTAGGGTTATGATCATTATATCTACCTACAGCAGTGTAGGTGTTGGTGATCAATGGACCCCACGTGAGAGATTATACAAGCCTTGTTCTTATTTACATCTTTATTATACATCATTGGAAGGATATAAAAGTAGCTTAACATTTGATATATGAAAGATAAAACATGAAAAGGGCGATTTTTTTTTTCTGAATTTGTTGCTTAGCGGATTCATCGAGCGACTTGTGAGGGATGTTCGAGTGAGTTAATAAAATTTACAGAGGTAAACATGAGTTAGGTGACAAGCAATACCCACACTACAAAATAAGCTGATATATATATATATAAATTAGATGTGCAGATCCTATAATACAAAAAATGGGCATGAGATTGATTAGAGATTTTGATTTGGAGTCCAATATGCCTATTTTCTGTGGTTGCATTTGAAATATTTTGTTGAATCCTAGCAAGTTTCATCTAAGAGATCTGTCCGTATAATGTCTTGCTGTAACCTAATTTATCAAATAAAGACCAAAGGTGCTTCCGAAAGTCTTATTAGTACCATCCAAGACAGAATATTAATAACAGCTAACAGTTCGTTAAAAAAAAAAAGAAGAACTCCTTAAGTAATTTTGTCTAGATTAATTTTATTTGACTGTGTACGACAGAGATCCAAGTTCTAAAGTGCATTTTTGAGTAAGAATTTCCAACCTAATGATAAGTAGCGTTAATGCAGTAAGTACTGAGAAAAAAAATCAATGTATTTGGTGTTCATGTAAACTTTATATAATTTAGTTTGCTACACTCAAGGTGAAATCAGTAATTGAGTTAAATACACAAATTACGCTGATTCATTTTGCTTCATAAAGAAATGATTGAAAACCTTTGTAAAACTTATATGAAAGCATAAGTAAAATAACCAAAATAACCATATTGCGTAACTTCATGATTACTAATTAAAGTAATTTTTATATTTTTTTTGTAAAATTAAATTTTAATAAATTTCCGGGATGGAGAAGGGGGCGGATGTAGTAAGTAAGAGATTTTATATTAACAAGGTTCATACAAACTAAGTTTGAGTAATATTTGATTTGTCAGGTAAGAGTATCTTAGCTCGCTATTTCGTTAAAGTAACTTAAATTCTTTGAGTGGAAAATCAAAACTTTATGTTGATTTATTACGATAAGTTTTGTGTGCGATCTTGTTTCAGTGTACTACATGCGAAATAAACATCGCATAGCCTGCTTGAGGCTTTTGAAAAAGAAAGCTGATTCGAGTCCGCGATCGGCTCGTTGATCATACGGCTTACGCGTGAATGAAAGGAAGAAGAATGAAAGATAAGTGAGAGTGAGAGAGGTAGATGATGGTGCGTTGGCTCGGGATTCGTCGATCCGGACGACGGTGACCGTAAATGAATAGAACGATAGTTTGTTAACGAATTTTGTAGCGGAAGGATGTTTTCGACGCGGCGCGAAGCGAGCAGGAGCTTTTTGTTTGAATTTGCCGCGGATACTACAACTGTCTTCGGCAAAGTTCTTCAGCAAGCTCAGAACTATCTGATAGTAAAGTCTTTGATTTGGGATTTATCCGCTAGGTGACGCCTTGTGTCTGAAAAATTCAAACACGTATATCTTGATACCCTAATGAGGTACAAGCATGCCGTTTTCAGCCAAGTTGTTCAGCAGGCTAGGAACTATCTGGCAATGGCGTCTTTGTTTTGAGAATCGTCCGCTAGGTGGCGCCAGGGTAAAAAATGTTCAAACTTCTATATCTCAAAAACCTGATAAGATAGAATGATGCCGTCTTCAACAAATTTCTTCAGCAAGTTAAAAACTGTTTGGTAGTTGAATCTTTGATTCGTGATTCATTCGCTAGATTATTCGCTACACTGTCTTTGACCCCCTGCAGATAAATTTTGTCACCCTACAATATTGCTTCTTTAGCTCCGTATTTTTCTTCCGGGAATGTCTCCGGGAATTTCCGCAGGAACTCTCCCGGGAATTTTTCTAAGAATTTCTGAGGGAATTCCACCGAGAATTTCTCCACGAATTCCACTGGGAAATCCTAAAGAACTTCCTCCAGGAATTTCTTCAGGAAATCTTCCGAGAATTCCTCTGGGACATCCTCCAGAAGTTTCTCCGGGAAATCCTCCAGGAATTTCTCTGGAGATTCTTCCAGGAACTCCTTCAGGGATTCCTCCAGGAATTCCTCCGGGAGTTTATCCAGGAATTCCTCTAAGAATTCCTCTGGAAATGTCTCCTGGAATTTTTCCGGAATTTTTTCCAGGATTTCCTCTAGGACCCCCATCAGAAACTCCTGCGGAGATGTCTTTAGGAATTCCTTCGGTAATTTCTCCAGTAATTCTTCTGGGAATATCTCTAGGAATTCCTCCAGGAGTTTCTCCATGAATTGCTCCGGGGTTTTCCTCAGGAATTCCTTCAAAAATTTCTCCAGGCTGAATTTCCCCGAAAATTTTTCTAGGAGTTTCTTCAAGAAATCCGCCAGGAATAACTTCGGAAATTTCTTCAAGAAATTGTCCGGGAAATCCTCCATAAAATCTTTCAGGAATTCCTCCGGGAATGTCCCTGGAAATTATTCCTGGAATTTCTCCAGAAATTCCACTAGGAATTTCTTCAGGAAATCCTTCCAAAATTTCTCCTGGAATTCAACTAGCAATTTCTTTACGACTTCCTCCAGGAATTTCTCCGGGAATTCTTCTAGGACTCCCATAAGCAATTCAGTAATTTCTCCAGGACTTTTTCCGGGATCATTTCCAGGAATTCTTTCGGGTATTTCTCCCAGAATTCTCCCGGGGATTCCTCCAGGAATTTCCTCAGGGGATTCCTCCAGAGATTCTGCCAGGAATTTCCTCCGGGGAATCCCTCAGAAAGGAGGATCCCCTGAAGAATTTTCCAGAGGAATGGCTGGAGAAATTACCGGAGGAATTCATAGAGAAACATCCTGAAGAATTCCTGGAGGAAATCCTAAAGGGATTCTCTGAGGAATACTTGAAGAAATTCCCAGAGGATTTCCTGAGAAAATCCCGAAGATTTCCTTTGAACATTCTCGGAGGAATTTCAGAAAAATCCCCGGAGGAATTTCTGAAAAATTCCTCGCAGAATTCCTGGAGGATTTTCTGGAAGATTTCCAGAAGAAATGCCCAAAAGAATTCCTGAAGCAATTCCTGTAGAAATTCCCGGAGTTATTCGTAAAGGAAGTCCTAGAGGAATGCCGGGAGAAATTCCCAGAAGGTTTTGTGAGAGAAAAAAATCACGGAAGACTTCCTGAAGAGATTCCTGGAGAAATTTCCAGAGGATTTTCTTGAAAAAAAAACAAAAGTTTTCCTTAGAAAATTATCGGATATATTCCTGGAGAAGCTCCAGGAAAAATTCCCGGAGAAATTCCTAGAGAAATTCTTGGAGGAATTCCTATAGAACATCCCGGAAGAATTGCTGAAAATCCCGGAGGAGTTCATGGAGGAATTCCCGGAGGCACTCATGGACAAATTCTCCGTGAAATTTCCGGAGAAAGCGTTGGAAAAAAAAAATCAGGAGGAATTCTTGGGAAAAATCTCAGAAGAATTCCTGCAGAAATTGCCGAAGGAATTCCTGAAGGAGTTCCTGTTGGGAGTCCTAGAGGAAATCTTGGGGAAATTTCCGGAGGAATCCACGGAGGAATTCCTGGAGGATTTTCTAGAAGATTTCCCGGCGGAACTTCTGGAGGATGTCCTAAATAGAGGAATTCCCAGAAGATTTCCTGAAGAAATTTCTGGAGGAAGTTCTTGAGGAATTCCCAGTGGAATTCTTGGATGAATTCTCAGTGGAATCCCCGGAGAAATTCCTCAAAAAACCCCGGAAGAGTTCCTGCGGAAATTCCCGGAAGAAAAAACGGAGCAAAAGAAGCAATATTGTAGGGTGACAAAATTTGTCTGCAAGGGGTCAAATACGGTGTTAAAGTATTGCCTCTTTTACCACCGTACTCGACCGTCTACTATCCTGCCAAATGGCTCTTAGCTGAAAATGGAATACTTCTTGTTCATTAGGGTGTTCATACAAGTATTTTCTTAATACTAGACGGAACCAATCGAATAATATAAGAACCAAAGACACCAGATATGTCTTACTTCCTCTTAACTTTCGGAACAAGTTGCTGGACGTTTTCCGATTTTTGAGACAAAATTGTTTGAATGCTTCGATTGCAGGTGTCACCTAGCGTCACCATTGCCGGACAGATTAGAGATGGTCGGGTTTCGGGTTTTCAAACCCGAAACCCGACCCGAACCCGAACCCGACGGGTACGGGTCGGGTTCGGGCTTGGAAATTTGAAAAAAGCTCGGGTACGGGTCGGGTCCGGGTTTAAACAATTTCAAAATTCTCGGGTACGGGTCGGGTCGGGTTTGAATAATGTCGGGTTCAAGTCGGGTTTGATACCAATGTAGATAAATCAGTATTCGGAAAAATGTTTTATTTGTTGTATCCGATACATTTAATGATTATTATTCAACTCGGGTTTCGGTTGGGTTTATTGGCAATTTTTTTTTCGGGTTCGGGTCGGGTTCGGGTTTGATTGACGAAAATTTTTCGGGTTCGGGTCGGGTCCGGGTTTGACGGAACAAAAAAATCTCGGGTACGGGTCGGGTCCGGGTTTTGAAGTTGAAAATTGTTCGGGTACGGGTCGGGTTCGGGTCTGTAAAATTTGAAACCCGACCATCTCTAGGACAGATCTCAACCTGCCGAACAATTTTGCAGAAAACGCCATGCTTTTAGCTCGTTAGAGTAACGAGATACACGTATTTAAATATTATACACAAGGTGCCACCAAGCGAATAATTCCCGGAAGAGTACCTGTTTCCTCCGGAAGAAAAACGGAGCAAAAGAAGCAATATTGTGGGGTGACAAAATTTGTCTGCAGGGGGTCAAAGACAGTGTACCGAATAATCTAGCGAATGAATCACGAATCAAAGACTCAACTACCAGACAGTTTTTAGCTTGCTGAAGAGCTTTGTTGAAGACGGCATCATTCTATCTTATCAGGTTTTTGAGATATAGAAGTTTGAACATTTTTTACCCTGGCGCCACCTAGCGGACGATTCTCAAAACAAAGACGCCATTGCCAGATAGTTCTTAGCCTGCTGAACAACTTTGCTGAAAACGGCATGCTTGTACCTCATTAGGGTATCAAGATATACGTGTTTGAATTTTTCAGACACAAGGCGCCACCTAGCGGATAAATCCCAAACCAAAGACTTTACTATCAGATAGTTCTGAGCTTGTTGAAGAACTTTGCCGAAGACAGCATCATTCTATCTTATCAGGTTTCTGAGATATGAGGGTTTGAACATTTTTGACACTGGCGCCACCTAGCGGCCGAATCGCGAACCAAAGTCGCCGTTGCCAGTTAGTTCTTAACCTGCTGAATAAATTCGCCGAAGACACTACACTTCTACCTCATCGGGATCTTGAGATATACGTTGCGCAAAGCATGTGGCCAATTTTGGTACCCCAAGACAATCCGGAATAACTCCGGAACCATGTGGACCAGGCCAGGCACCCATGTCCCCGGCATCATAAACTAGAAGAGTTTTTCGGGAAGTTGTGAAAATTTCATCAAAATCCATCGAAAAACAAAAAAGTTATGACCATTTTTGTGCTTTTGCGAAGGTGGAAAATGTACGTTGGCTGGATGAAGGTTAAATACCATTTCATAACTTAGACCTTAAGATAATCTTAGGTTTATTTGCCTGAGTGCAGGCGAGTGCTTCCGGCTCCATTAATTGACGAGTAAAGAAGCGCGAGTATTCTCG
This sequence comes from Aedes albopictus, assembly GCF_035046485.1. Lineage (NCBI taxonomy): Eukaryota > Metazoa > Arthropoda > Insecta > Diptera > Culicidae > Aedes > Aedes albopictus. The sequence continues at coordinate 244,553,752 of NC_085136.1, read as the reverse complement.
GGCCCCTGTTGTTCACGAGTAGGTTTGTTTTGGTTTGCGTCTGCTCAGCTGCAATCTTCATCATTTTCCATCTCTGGAAAGCAGCACATAGGCAACCAGTTTGATATAGTAGATTTAGAATAGAGATTAGACCGTCCCTATTTTTGCAAAAGTTAGAAATGATAAAAATTCAATATTGCAAAACGATCGTTTTAGCTAAAAAACCATCATGCCAAAATTTGAAGGCCGTATCTCAAGGCTAAATAATCCCCCACAGGGCCTAAAGTTCTCATAAATTGTATGGGGACTTGTTTACGCAGAAACGATAAGTACGGATTATATTAACCAGACTGTAATGCATCCGTAACGCAATTGCACTCAATTAAGTTGCACTCACGATCTCATAGTATTTGCAGTATTTTCCCGCTAAATACGACCATAATGTAGGACTATCTTCGAGTAAAAGGTGATCGACCTTACCATAATAGGTTTTAGCCACGGTGTACAATATTAAGAAGGTGATACCATCCGGAAATCTGACAGTTTTTTGATGACGTAATTCAAATCGTTCATAGGCGTTTACGCAATGATCTAGTACTCCTCACCAATTTGATCAACGTAAAACGATAAGAACGACGTCACATGTTTACATCCAAAAATGATGTTTACATAGGTTACTAGCCTGCCTTGTGATATTTATGCCGTGGGTTTTAGTAATCATCTGTAGACAATTAGCCATTACTAGTCATTATTCAGTGTTATCCTATATAAGACATTATCTCCATTCCAGTTAATAACAATGTAACCGTTTATCAGATCATCAGTATAACCGTTCAGTAGTTAACCCACGGTGTGTTGTGTAGAACAACTTTATAATAAAAAAATAAGTAAGTCTGAAATTTTGCCCAATGATACTTTGGGCCATTCCCTTCAATTTGCTGGGTCGGTGGAAATCATCCATCGGGGGGTCTAGAACAAAAAATTTTTTTGGAGGTTTTTTATGCAAAAACTGTTAATAGCGCATATTGTAAATTTTTGCATCTCCTACAAATAGTCACAACTTTTTTGTCTTTGAAGATAGAACCATAAAAATTTCAGGCGTTTCGAAGTAGTATGCGTAGATGACTGTGTGAAAATGTCATTGAAATATGTTGAATGGTTTTCAAATAATACCAAAACTATCAAACGCATTCTAAAATACTAAGCTTAGTAGCAAAAGTCCAACGAAATATCTATATATTTTTTATATAATAATACAAGAAAAATATTTAATTCTAAGCACCTTGAGTCATTATGATGGCAGTACTGTGAAAACTTGTTTTTCAAATGATGAACAGATACATAGTCAAATACATGAAAGGAAAACACACACACTGCCATTATGTAGCTTTTCAATATGTATTAATTATTTATTTCAAGAACGTGGATTTGCGTATACATGTTCACAAGTACAAGTATGCCTATATTACGAATCCTATAATAAACTCAATTATTATGACTGCTGAGAATGTCGGCCTTCCCCGAAAAAAATATTTAAATGCTTATTGGTAAGCCAAGAGAAGCACTCGAGGATTGGTAAACATCTCTGTTTTGAGGAAAAAGTACAGAAACTAAATTATTTTGAAACTAATGTTTACAAGCTTAAAATTAAATAGTATTTCACCTTAGTCAAACAATAAAAACAAGTTAACTCTGCTAAAGACCTCATAATAACATTGAAGTTGTGGGTATGAGTCTACATTGAAACACTCTCTTGATTGAAGAACACAATAAAGAGAACTGAATTCAAAACAGAATTCAGTTGGGTAATATTCGATCAAGGGCAACTTTACGATACTAAACATAGTTTCCGGATTATTCCACGATATTTGACATAGCTGTTAGACCTAAACTTAAGTTTGTCTTTGAATTTAATAGCAATATGTTGCTTATTACTTATGCCACCATTCTACACAAAACACGCGGCGCGAGACAGGACACAACACTTATAGTTCTTACAAAAAATTAAAAGGGGTTTTAATTTACCTTTTAAGTCGACCGGTTTCGGGCTCGACGTTGCCCATCTACAGGACGATGTCCGACTCCTTTTTTTTTTGCGTACAGTACTCGTCGACGAAAATGCTGTTGTTCTACTGAATTCTTAGCTTTGTCAGGTTGAAGAGGGGTGACTGTATCGGGGCATCGTCTTCATTCATGAGAGGACGATTCGCTGTGGCAATGTACATGGACTCCCATGCGTTTAACTGGGTGGATTTTCTAACATTCTTAGCATTTTCCCTATCCGCAGCATGGTCCAAATGAGTAGTGTGTACTGCCACGCTTGATTCATTGGTCCGTTTGTTTTCGACCGCGTGTTTATGTTCACGAAGACGAATTTTGAACTTCCGGCGAGTTTGCCCAATGTACACCGCAGGGCAATTTTGACACGGTATTTGGTAGATCCCAGATTTTTCATCCGCTGGGACCTTGTCTTTCAGGTTGCACAACAGGTCTTTCAACGTGTTACTGCTTTTGTACACAACCTGATATCCATGGTACTCAAGGGTTGCATGAATCGGGTTCGAAATTTTTAGGTAAAACGGAAGGCTGATCCTTTTAACTTCCTCTTTTTCCGGCTTCAGTGTCGTGGCATTCCTCCTGTGTTTCTTTCTCTCGTGTTTCCGGAGAATTTTATCCACATCCGGACATCGTCCTGTAGATGGGCAACGTCGAGCCCGAAACCGGTCGACTTAAAAGGTAAATTAAAACCCCTTTTAATTTTTTGTAAGAACTATAAGTGTTGTGTCCTGTCTCGCGCCGCGTGTTTTGTGTAGTGTCGAGGTTCTTACGTTAGCACAAACCTCAAGAAATTGATGTATGCCACCATTTATTAACAAATAACTGATAATAAGTACGGAAAGAATAGTTGAAAGAACGGAGTACTTATTGAAAATGTTTCTACATTAAGCATGAAAATTGGCTGTTCAGCATAAAGGCTAGGAAAAGCAATTTGATAACAATGACTTAAATATTCTTATCGATTTGTATATGATGTTTAAAAAATATTTTCTGTGTAATTTAAAACCTCCAAGCATGAGGAAGAGTGATTGATCATTGTTATAGCGTTGTTTACTAGTAGAATATTTTCTACATAAAACTATATGTTTCGAAAAAATAACAAACATTTTATTTTAATCCAAATTATTGGGCCACGCTCCTCTAAAGCCTTTCGCTTGCAATCATCGCTAAATATCAAAGATAAGACCTGATTCATTAAAAAATGGAAAAAATAAACATGTATACGCAAAACCACGTTCTTGAAATAAATAATTAATACTTTAGTGAAAAGCTACATAATGGCAGTGTGTGTGTTTTCCTTTCATGTATTTGACTATGTATCTGTTCATCATTCGAAAAACAAGTTTTCACAGTACTGCCATCATAATGACTCAAGGTGCTTAGAATTAATTATTTTTCTTGTATTATTATATAAAAAATATAAAGATATTTTGTTGGACTTTTGCTACTAAGCTTAGAATGCGTTTGAAAGTTTTGGTATTATTTTAAAACCATTCAACATATTTCAATGACATTTTCACACAGTCATTTACGCATACTACTTCGAAACGCCTGAAATTTTTATGGTTCTATCTTCAAAGACAAAAAAGTTGTGACTATTTGTAGGAGATGCAAAAATTTACAATATGCGCTATTAACAGTTTTTGCATAAAAAATCTTAAAAAAAAAATTTTGTTCTAGACCCCCCGATGGATGATTTCCACCGACCCAGCAAATTGAAGGGAATGGCCCAAAGTATCATTGGGCAAAATTTCAGACTTACTTATTTTTTTGTTTTGAAGTTGCTCTATAAACACACCGTGAACCAGTTTCTTGTATAGTGTGTCCAGTCCGTCATAAATACAAACAATTAAACTAGTTTACAGCGTTTTTGAACTCGGTAAGCTGATGATCATTTTTGGTGTAGAATCATGCCCTGAATTCAAAAACGCGAAGGAAAAAAATAACAGTAGAGCGGAAATTTTTTCGACTTTTCATACAAGGTTGATGATTTGAAATCGATTTTTGTTCTATTTTTAAGCAACGTCGCTCACTTCACACATCTCATTCTTCGTAATCAATGCTCCGATTGAGCTGAATTTTTTACTGTAATTTGCCTACATATGATACGTCAAATAAACGTTGAGAAAGAATTTTTAGATTGTCTTTTTCTCATTGAAAAAAATACATTTCTTCATATACTTTTGGAAATTTGGCTAAAATTTAAGAAGATCGTCCCTAAAACTCGCCAATATCTTGAATTTCATCAATCTGACGCAAAACCTGCATTCGGATGATCAAATGGTATTGTATTCAGCTTTTAATTTATGGAAAAAGATTTGAAATTGGTTGAACAAAACGCAAGATATTTGAATTTTAGTAAATTCCATATTTTTAAAAGTTGTAAAACTCAATATTGAGCTAAAACTCAAAAACTGCTCTACTTAAAATTTTTTAAAGCACGGTTTCGAAATCAGCACTAAATTGTGCTTCAAAAACTTTGGTTATTGACAGAAGTTTACGACTTTCATTTTATTTTGTAAACTAGTGTTATCAGAAGAAGCTAAGTGTCCAATAAATCAATGTTCTTAATGAAGAATAAGTGTATGTATTAGTTTTACCGTCGAATAAATGTTGTAAACGTTCTGAACATTATGAATCCATTGCCTTATCAGTGCTCATTATCACCGCGATTATGATCGTTCAGTGTCCGACAGAGTCTGACTCCTACCACAGACGCTCTTATGTGCGAAAACAGGACTCAAAAAACATATTTTTTTTCCGAAGAAAAAATACCATATTCTACTAAAACTACTTTTTGTACTTAGGAATATGACACTTTGAACAAACATTATTATTTTTTTATGGAGAAAACGGTCTTATCAGCTAAGGGGAACGCAATCGATCGTCTAAGCAAAGATGTATGTAAATATCTAGGATGCAATAATGTGCTTCACAGCTGATTCCTTCACAAACAGTATACAAACACCCGCCGAGCTTTGTATCGTTTCGCTAAATGATTCATGCGGCGTTGAACAGTCTACTCTACAGTGCAGTGTCATCCACGATATTCAACGTTATCGTTGCTCCGCTGAAAGTCATCGTTCGTCGACAAGGGGTCAATTTTCTGACGTAATAACCATTAATTCAGTAGAATCATCTCTGTAAAGGCAGGCCATACAAACGGTCAGCAAAACTAAAGAGGAGAGCAGTTAGTGATTAGTGAAAAAACGCATACATTCCTACGGGAGATAGAGAACAACATAACCTGTAATAGAAAAAAAACTACTATGTATACAGGACGCCCCCCGTGGGAAGAGCGTAACGTGACACTTGTTTATTTTCTCTAGCGCTTCTACTCCGCGGATCGTCGTGGAATTCCCCGGTGCATTGCATGTCGCCGGTGCCGGGAAGTTCATGTGTGTTCTAGGGGGCACTCTAGGGTGCGTCCTATTTCTCGAAAGTTGTTGAAAATTTTAACTCGTGGGCTTAATTAGTTTCAAATGACATAAGAAGAAAAAAGTCCGAGTTTGAGCCAAAAATATTAAGATTTGGAAATGATGTAAAAGACAGAAGGAAATGCATCCTCCTTATTTTTTTTAATGTTTGATTTTTTTAATTAACGGAGAAATCGGTTTTCATACAGAGTGAGAGGTATTTTCTGATTTTTTTTTCCTAATGAACAATGTTTAAAAGTTTTGCAAAAAAAAACAATATTTTTCTAAATATCGTTTAAAAATTGGTTTCATTTTCAAAATATTGATAATGCTTTGACATCCATTTGCACAACGGAAACATGTGCTCGTATAACAAATTGCGATTCGAATCATGAAAAGAAATCCCCGTACTCCAGTGGGGATCGAACCCTCTCTCTCTCTTCTTGGCGTAACGTCCTCATCGGGACAAAGCCTGCTTCCCAGCTTAGTCTTCTATGAGCACTTCCACAGTTATTAACTGAGAGCTTCCTCTGCCAATGACCATTTTGCATGCGTATATCGTGTGGCAGGCACGAAGATACTTTATGCCCAAGGAAGTCAAGGAAATTTCCTTTACGAAAAGATCCTGGACCGACCGGGAATCGAACCCGTCACCCTCAGCAATCGAACCCACGACTCCCAATTCGCTAGACGAGCGCTTCTATTCCTTCAAGCTACGAAGTAGCTTTTCGTAACTGTCAATTGATCCAACTATATATTGATAGACTACAAAGAGCTTTTTTTATTGTTTTTGTGCAAACATCTGCGCTGTTTTCGTGCAAACAGCTGCGCTTACTTCTATAAATGTATTACAATATCGAAACGAAAGTTAAACACATTAACTTACGAAGTGTTTTGAATTAAACAAACGAATGTTCAAAACACAAGAGAAACACCGCACCCTAGATCACACACATTGTAACCAAGGCATCGTTGTGCTCATCATCGTCTTTGTTGACTTGCTTTGTTTTGGTTGGCACTTCCTGACTTCGTCGAGCCCGCACGACCTCGAACCATATAACCATATGTACATTGAAGTGAAATTAGGTAATTTAATAGGTTCGGCCAGTCGGCGAATGTTCCCTTAACTAATTCCCGGCTGGTTTCAATTAGTGCGACGACAATGCCGACAAAAGCTCTGTTTAAGAAAATTAGAAATTCTAATTCTAGAGTAGCGTTCGAAAAGGGCTTATCAGCAATGATGATGAACGACGTTGAACGTAATTACTGAGCCCTATGCCCTATGTATTTACAAATGAATGACATTGAAAAAAGGGGATTCTGCTACTGGATTGCGTTGTCCAGTTGCTGTGAAACCCTATGGAACATCTTCGTAAAAATGGCTAAGATAATTTTGCAATTTCTCATCGTAATAGGCTGTTTAACCTCACGTAAATCTGGTAGGAAAAGGCCTACTTTCCCACACCAAATTAGCAGTGCTGTAATGGTAATAACAGCACTGATATGCGTTGCGTAATGAACCAATACAGCACTGTTTTCAGTTTTGATGAGCTTCTTGATGCTTTCTGGACGCAGTTTTTAAAAATTGTGACAACTGCACTGCTATGATCATCAGACTTATTTAAACATGGTATGAATATCAGTGTGCAGTTTGATGAAAAAGTTTTGTCAAAAACTTTTCTCAAGCGATAATTTATGAAATTGCAAAACACATTGTACGCAACTCGGTGCATAACTCGATATTTACAGCACTCGTCGTAATTATCCAACGAGGCTTGCCGAGCACGACTCATGCTGTAAAAATCTTCATTCTGCACCTTGTTGCGTAAACTACTATACGCTCACAGCCATTTTTCTGCAAACTCTTTAGCTGTATCGGCATAACGATTATTTCGACAATATTGTGCAATCTGTATCAAGAGATTATTTCTACCGTCAACTGAAAATTATCAACGAAATGATAATCAACTGTATCCCAAATTCTCAGAAATGAGTCCCTTCATTCGAAATCATAATTCATTTTCATTCTGATTCTATGATACAGCAAGATCGTCCCATCCGTGTTCTAACTTTACACCGCACAATCCATCAACAATGCACAAAAAACACGTACCGTTTTCCCACCTCCCAGTTCCCTATTCGTTTCTATCCGACTCTCCCGACAAGCAGACATTCTACGCGCGGACATGTGTTCTTCTTAGCCGGAATTCCTCATCCATAATGCACCCACCAGCCATTTAGTGCCCGCTCCGCGCCTTTCGTCATCATGGGTCGCATCGCCGGTCGGACGGAATTAATATTCACTCGACTCGCAATCAACGACACAAAACTCTACCAGCGCAGCGCGTCGCGCCATTCCATGGACCACCTACTTCCCTGCTGGCTGACTGGCTTTGTAGCGGGTCTACTCCTTATAGCTGCCTGCTGGTCCCTTATCGGCTTGGCTCGGTCCCCGTACTATGACGATGGGCGGCGGTGCCTAATTCAATTCCGAAAAAGCATCAACCCATCGAATGCAAGTAGGGGTAATAAGGCTCATTTCGCGGTCAAAACCGAATCGAGAGCAAAAAAGTTTGTTTTTAATTTTAGAATTGATAAATAAACGGCAGTCGCTAATAAGAATTTGAAAATTACGGTTTTTTATTTTTCTATATTTTTTTCAAATAACTCAACGTTTCACAGCTCAGGTGAGATTTGAACCCACGACCCTTATACGCTAGACAAGTGCTTTACCAACTGAGCTACCGAGCCAATTAATTGTGAGATATAAGATGTACTGAATAAAGCTGTGATAAAGAGAATGATCACAGCAGGCGATATAGCGCATTTGAATGTGATGCGAACTGTCAAGCAGACAATAGAGCTTGCTGACGTTTATTCACCTTTCTCTTTCCAACATGCAGGCGGAATAGGATTTGTTGTCATCAGGAAAGGTTTCCCGATGAAAACAAATCCTATCCCGCCAGCATGCCTGAAAGAGAGAGGTGAATAAACGTCAGCAAGCTCTATGCAATGTTAGCATCCCTGCTTGCGTAGCACAGGGTGGCCACTCAGAGCAGCAAATAAAATTCCCGAGTTTTTCCCGGTTTTCCCGATAGCTTTTTGATTTTTCCCGATTCTAAAATAGAATGATTTACAGTGAAAATTAAACGTAACTTACTATGATAAACTTAAGAGAATTAATATTGCATATTTTCAAATCCTTAGATTTAACATACCTAGTATTCATATGAACTTGAAAATAAGTTATGTGATGTTTGTCTCGTATCCAATGATGTGCATTGAAGTTACGACTAAGCTTTCAAACGAATCATTGACTTTTTGCTTTTCAATGATTGTTTGCCTCGCGTTTTTGAAGTGATAAAAAACTGTCAATTCTGCAGTAACGCAGCAGAAAAAGAATCATCGTATTCACTGCGAGTGAGCATATAGAATGATACTTTTTCATACGAATATTCTCTTTGGTGGCAGAGAATTATCACTTTGAAATTTTGAGCCACATATCCAACATGGCTGCCGATGCTGATGATGCCGTAGGAAGCCTTAAAAATTTCTTAAATTCATAAATGACTAACTAGTACAAAGTATGCAGTTGTTTAAGCAAATAAAAATAAAAAGGAGAATACACTATGATTATAGGATTTACAAACTTATTATTAGTGGATTTCTTAGTAATATTCCAATAATCTCTTCTGAAAAATTCTTGGTAAGTTTGTTTGGGAAACTAATATATAAGCTAATATAGGCAATAACAGAATGCCCAGAAAAAAAGACATTCTGGTGGAATATCTGGAAAGATTACTTGTGAAAGAATTTTGGAAACGATTTCTAGAGAAATCTTCAGTGTAGTATTTTTGATGGGTCATGTTCAAGATATTTTAATAGAAAACCAGTGGCGAACTTTATGGTAGCGTTAATGGCTACTGCAGAAAGACAGGCAGGTTACTTAGGCTGGAATCGTAAATTCTGAGAGATCAAAGAAATCTTAGCATCCGTCTAGCATTCCGTTATTTCATCAGGATTTCCTAAAAGATTAGTTATTGAGAAAGTATTTCCCCCATAATGTGGAGGCAGGTTCATTATTTGGGATTTATTTATTTCCACAAATCATACAACTATATTGCTCCAGATGCTTTTGAAAATTGGTAGTTTAACTAGAAACTACGAATACCCTAAATTCTCGAGAATTTGCAGAAACAGGAGTTTTACCAGGGACTTGCTAAAGTTTTACTAAAAAGGGATTTTCACGATACCTTACTCCGGTTTTCTCCGAACATTTTTATTCACAAATTTAATAAAAGAGTACATCCAAGAGCTTCATGAAAAACAACAGAAATCTTTCAAACAAAATATTAGAAATACCTACTAATACCGTCCACCATTTTTAAGACTTTTAGAGCCCCCTCTTCCCCTGGGCCACCCGTCACGCTTCATAGTATACCTAATACATGGCATATCACACTTTCTCAGACAACCCCAGCCCCCTCCCCCCCAAAGATACGTCAAAGGACGTCATATTTAAATGACCCCTTATTGTTCCTATCCGAAACGGTCACTTCATTTATCAGGAAGCTTTTACCTTTGATCTTTAGCCACAGGAAACAACCCCTCATGAAGTTTGAATTGTTCACACGGTAGGTGCCTAGTACGAACCGCAGACAAAATCAAGAACTCCGGAGGCCTCCGTTCCCCCTCCCTCGTAGGACAAAATATTTCAACAAAGATCAATTAAGGGCACACTACCTGATCTGAATAACTTTAGTTTAATGGGCAAACATAAAATAATAGCATTTTTGATTACTTTTTTGAGCAATTCATAGCATGCGCAAAGTTAGGCACACTATGCGCAAAGTTAGGAACAATCGAAGATTTTGTGCGCAAAGTTAGGAACAAGGCAATGAAATAGTTTTTCTATTTTAAGTATTTTTTGGTTAATATTATGATTTTTTTATATTGCAGACTCAAAGAAGGATCATTAGTCTATCGTATGAGCATGTTGTTCATGATAAATTTTGTTTGTTTGTATTTTTTATAACGACTAGAAATTTGATTTTTCTTAACTGCGCAAAGTTTGGTACATACACGGTATCTACTTTTATGAACTACAATAGGCGTGCTTTGAGGAATTCCATCAGATACTAAAAATCCCTTAAAATATTGTTTCAATTGTTTTTCACTAACTATTTTGAAAATGTAAGAATGTTTCAACCAGAATTCTGGATGAGTAACAGAATTTCATAATTTTTAAATTTAATTTATTCTTGGGGCAATTCATTCATTCATTCAAAATTTTATCAGCATCCTATCCAAATTTCTCAAAGACTTTTCGCTCAAAGGACAAAGGCTATAGCAAGTATTCTCCTAGAGATTGCACAAGGATATTTTTTTTAGAAAAAAGTTATAATTTTTGTTATGTTTTATAAAACTCTTATAAGGACGCTTGATGTTTTCAGGAACATGTAAATCCTGAAATGCATAAGTGACATATGAATCTATAAATATTTGAATGTGTTTCAACCAGTCTTTCCACCAGAATAGAATGTTCTTCAAAATACGTATCTTTGAAATTGTTCAAATTGTGATGTTAGGCAACTTCATTTTGATTAACTTTAATTGTCATGACTCGACGACAAGATAATAATAAATCTAAGAATGGATTTTACGCCATTTCATCCACTATGTTATATAGTTCAACAGTTTCGTATCCCACAGATTCCCGTACTTATGCTTCTGGAGACTGTACAAATTTTAGAATCTTGGAAATTCCCGGTGACTAGCAACAATTCCCGAGGTTTTCCCGACTTTTTCCCGGTGGTTTCGAATTCCCGAGCTTTTCCCGGTTTTCCCGAAATTCCCGACTGGGTGGCCACCCTGGTAGCAACAACTCCAGGCGTCACCCAACCGCGTTCACTCTTGCCACTTGCGAACCAACGTCAGCCTGGGTAAGTTGTGTGTGCTGCACGTGAGGGGTGATTCCTTCCCAGAGAAATCCCAAACTCCACATTGGCGAATTCCTGCCAGTTTTTCGTTCAATTGCGAAAAAAATAATGAACCAATTTATTATTTTGCTGGGAGGAATCACTCCTCAATTTGCATGCGAAAGTGAGAAAATTACAACAACAAAAAAAAAAAAGTGAAAAATGTGGTGTGATATTCATCGTGGGCTCCGGATGGTGCATGCTTCCGGATGATTTTTTGTGCTTGGACAATTATCGAGGAAGAAATAAAACACGAGAAAAATAAACCAGCAGCAGTAACTGGTAAGGAAAAGCTATAGTGATTCTGTTATTTTGTGTTTACAGCGTGTTGTTTGCCGTGGGTAACGAGTCTGGAATAACAAAGAGGAGAAACGTCAAAATTGGAACAGCCGATTTGCTGTCATCCCCATAGTTCCAATCGAGCAGGAGACCTGTCAAAACGACCAGGATTCGCCACTTTGGTATACTCGAGACACTTTAGCCGTGGGGGAAAACCTCCGGCAATGTCCGCTGCCGAAAAGCAAGGTTAGAAAGATCCTGTTGTTTTGCATCGTGCAAATGTCGGATCGAATGCTTACAGCGTGTTGTTTGCCGTGGAGGGAGAATCCCGACAATGTCCGCTGACGAAAAGCTAGGTTAGAAAGATCCTGTTGTTTTGCATCGTGCAAATGTCGGATCGGAAGCTTATAGCATGTTGTTTGCCATGGAGGGAGAATCCCGACAATGTTCGCTGACGAAAAGCTAGGGTAGAAAGATCCCGTTGTTTTGCTTCGCGCAAATGTCGGATCGGAAGCTTACAGCGTGTTGCTTGCCGTGGAGGGACAGTTCCGGCAATATCCGCTGACGAAAAGCTTGGTCAGCAAGATGGCGTTGTTTTCTTTCGTGCAAATGTCGGATCTGAAGCTTACGTCGTGTTGTTTGTCGTGGCGGATAAATCTTGGCAATGTACGCAAAAAAAATATTAGAAAAATCCCGTAGTTTTGATTCGTGCCGTTTATCAAAAGGTGTCGTCAATGTCGGCTAGCCAAAAGAAGGATTATGTTGATGCAGTTTGTTTTCTGTGGCTATTGTTACAATGAATGACAATGCTTTATTCTCTTTATCTATAGATAGATCTATAGATTATATATAATGTATTTTATCAGATATCTTGAATTTAAACGACGGAGCAATGGGATAAATTCGGGTATAAGATTGAATAAAGACTCGAAGTGCAAGATTTTTTTTTCAGAACCACCCAGTACCAAAGCGGTAATTTTCTTAAATATTACAAGTATAGAGCCTTGCATTACAAACAAAACTTCAACAAAATCACATATGATTTTTAAGCATTGCCCTTAAAACTATGTTGAGAGCAAGAACGGCTGTATCGAGCGACCCCGAACGAGAGGAAGAGAGAGAGAGAGAGGGAGATAATGATGACGTCACTGTGCAAGCTACCATTGTTCGTCGGAAAACATCATTCCTACAATTAAGTACTATAATGTTCGATCTTTTTGGAAAACAAAGTAGCAGCAGCGTAGTCAGAATGGTACCTCACAATGAAAACTGTATTCGGCAGCCATGGCAGCAGCTGCAACGTATGTGACGGTGTAATATAACGATTAATTATGTTGAATTATTGTAAGTAAATACTCCAAATTGAGATACAGAAATTCAATTTTATGTTGAAAATGTGTAAAACTTCTTTAGAGTAGAAGAAGGATGTGAGATATAAGATGTACTGAATAAAGCTGTGATAAAGAGAATGATCACAGCAGGCGATATAGCGCATTTGAATGTGATGCGAACTGTCAAGCAGACAATGCAATGTTAGCATCCCTGCTTGCGTAGCAACAACTCCAGGCGTCACCCAACCGCGTTCACTCTTGCCACTTGCGAACCAACGTCAGCCTGGGTAAGTTGTGTGTACTGCACGTGAGGGGTGATTCCTTCCCAGAGGAATCCCAAACTCCACATTAATGATACGGCATTTGAGTTGCTAAAAAATAATTCAAATCTCATCGATCTACCTACATCATCTTCCCCTAAACCTAGTGAACGTCTAAATCAGATAATTTTTTACGTTCGCCATTGAATTTGAATTTCCTTTCAAAGCATATCAAGAATGTTTGGAATGAGGTTTCCGTGGGATTCAGTGGAAATTTAGGGTCCTTTAAAGGAATCTTCAGGGAGTTTTCAGATGAGTTTCAAAACGTTCCTAAAACTGCAGCGCGCTCACATTGTATACGACAATAAAGTTTTTATTTTGCGAGTATCTTATATTTTACAACGGCGCGCGTCCTGAAGGGTTTAAGAAGGTTTTCAAGAAAATTTTAAGGGGGTTGGCATGTAGTTTCAAGATATTTCAATACGATGGAAGTTGTTTCCGGAGATTGCAGAATACTCTCAGGGAGATTTCAGGGATGTTTCAGCGGGATTTCAAGGCGTACACAGCTAGCCGCGTTCGATATTTTTTTACCGAAATTTCTACCGCTGAGCATTCGGTAATGGGTTTTCACCAAAATTCTGTAAAAAAACACCAAATTTCTGTACAATTTTATCGTTTATCTATCAAACTTTAGGGGAGACTGGGGAGACTTGGTCCCACCACCACACCAAACTAGATCCATTTTTCGCACAGAATGGCAGGTAAACATCTATTGCAAGTTTATACACAACAGAAGGACTTTAAATTATTGTTAAAGTTTTCAAAATAATGTTTTTATGGAGGCATGTCTTATGATGTATTTTCCAAAAATGGGTCACAATTGATCCCCTTTTGAGCACATGGTTAATTTAAAGGGAAAATAACTCCAGAAGCTTCCTATTCATTTTCTTTTCAAGTTAACTTGCATTTTTCATGAATACGGTGTATTTGAAATTATAAAATTTCCTTAAATTGTTAAGGATATCCCGTATTTTGAAAATGGGGAGACTTGTTTCCCCTTTTAATGGTGTGTAATACAATAAAAATTATCTGACACGTTTTATCATTGAATATACTAGAATTCCGAGTAATTAGAGGCTTCCAAATATAATTTTATTTTTCACATGTATACTGCCGTGAATCGCAAGTCAGTCCCATCTGCATTTTGGACATAAATGAGTTGATGACCGTTTTCGATCTTTCTTCGGATGATCTTTCAGCTGCGTGAATAAAAATGTATAGTTTGTTCAGTAAAATTGAAAAACAACACCAAGTCAGATTGTCCCATAATGAAATGTAATCGCAAGTCAGTCCCATTATGAACTTGGGTACCCTCCAGTACAAAACTTAACAATGTTTTAACCAATTTTATATTTTTAACTGTTACGTTTTCACGTTTGAAACAACGTGTGAAAGTTTCATGATGATCGCAGATGTTTTCAATTTATGGCGATTTTTTGAAGTTTCACATAGAAATCGAATTTGAAAACTTTAGAGTCCATTTTCTCAATGCCTACTTTTTACAGATGGGACTGACTTGCGATTCACGGCAGTATAATGTGTGTGTAATCCTCGAGGGATCAAGTCTCCCCATGTCACTGTTGTATACACTAAGCTACATTAATTGAAATATGTATATAACAGCCCTTTTTGAATAAATACGTTTGATAGTATTTTATTTCTACTATGTGCTGTGAAATTTTGACACGATTTGATTCAATTTTCACAAAGTTATTGAGATTTTTCGGAATCGCCTAAAAGATTTCTGAAGGACTGAAAACAAACCATCAGCCATTAAAAAATAATGCAATACACAATTAAAATCAATTGTAGCCAAATCATTGGCGTCTGTCCAGATGTTGTTTTGGAAAAAAATATGCTAGAAGAAAACTGTTTTTGATTCCGAGAAAATATGGGGGGAACAAGTCTCCCCAGGGATCAAGTCTCCTCAGTCTCCCCTACCAAAATTCGGTAAAAGTTGTAACCAGTTGTTAATTTTTCCAGTAAAACAAACTTAACGGTTGAGATTTCGGTAAAATATAACGGAAGTGGATGATTTTTTCTAAGTGTTTACCAAGGCATTTTAGAGGATTTTAGGAGGCTTTCAAGTGCGTTTTAAAGAGAGCTCCATAAAAGTTTCAAGGCGTTTCAAGTGGTTTCAGAGGGTTAACATCCCCTAAGACCCCCAGAATTTCCCTGATACGCCCTTAGAACGTCCCTGAAACTTCAAGAACGCCTCTGAAACCCCCTGAAACTCACTGGAACCACGGCTTTGAAACTTCCTGGAATTCACCTTAAACCACCTGAAACTGCTTAGAACACTCATAAAACTAACTGGAACACCTAGAAAGCACTTCTGAATACCCTGAAACGTCCTTGAAACCTCGTAAAATGACCCTGAAACCCCCTGGAACGCTCCCAAAACCCCCAGAAACTCCTTGCAGCGCTCCTGAAATCCACTGCGACCCTTAGAACACCCCAGGAACGCCCCAGAAAACTCTTTAAACCCCATGGAACGCCCCTGAAACCTTCTGAAACACTCCTGAAACCGTGAAATCCCCTGGAACACCATTTGAACGCCCCTGAATCCCCTCGGAAATCCCTCGAATACTCCTGGTACGCCTCTGAAACGCCTTTAAACTTCTTGAAGCATCTCTGACCCTCCCTGGAATGCCCCTAACGACACGGTTGTTAGAATCCAAAAATGACCACCACAATGGGCGTCATTGCAGTTTTCAAGAGCACAAAACTGATTATCCTAGCGGGCCAACAAGCAGAGGTGGAAGCACGGATAGAAATGCTCTCATCGTGAAGCAACTCGCAAGTGAAAAACCAACACACGGCTTACTCATGGTTCCGAGAGTAAGCCGTGCTAGAGATTATTCACATCCCGCCTGATTAGTGAGTATGAAGCAAAACACGAATAGAGAAGTGCGAGTACTTTCGGGCCTCAGTTGTTCACGCGTAGGTTATCTTTGCGTTTGTGTCTGCTTTTTTTTTTTTTTTTTCCTCCCCTGTTGGGGAAATTAAGCCACTGCGTCCAATGGCTGAACTTTTGTGTCTGCTCAGTTGCAATCTTCATTATTTTCCCCTGCCATCAAGACTGAAAATACTATGTACTTGTTCACTCGCAAAGAACATTAAATCATATTTTCAGCCCGCATCGTTAGATGAATCTCTACATTTAAGCATGCAAAAACGTGAGGCAAAAAGCATTATTTAGAAAGTGCACGAAATCCTTCGGAATGCATAAAAAAATCCTGGACCCTCCCTGAAATCCCTGGAATGCTCCTCAAACAATCTGAACCTCCCGGAACGCCGCCGTTTCAAACTCTATAGAGCACCTCAGAAACCCCCAGGAACCCCCTTAAACTCCCCAGAAACCCCTTGAATCTCCCTAGTACGTCCTTGAAACTCCCTGGGATGCCCCTTAATCCACCTAAAAATCCCTAGAGTGTTCCAGAAACCCCATTTAACACAACAAAAACCCATCGAACTTCCCGGGCACTACTTGAAACTCATTGAAACTCTCTAGAGCGTCCTTGTAATTCTTTTATAATGCTTCTTAACCCTTTAGAGACGGCATTTTCGCCTTTCTGGATGCAATCTCGCTAGCCTAGACTATATTTATAAAGGTCGGTTTTCAACCCAGTCAACACACGATCGCATATGATGTTGAATAGGATGCTAAAGTGCAGGCAATATGCGTACACTTTACACGCGGTCAAATGGAAGCATGTACGCATATGGCCTCCACTCTCCACTCCCAAACGTCTCCAAAGGGTTAAACTGACTGGAATTCTCTGGAACGATGCTGAAAACTTCTAGAACGCCATAAAACGTCTCTGAAATACCTGGTATGCCCTTATAACTCCTTGAACTTTTTAGAACGTCCTTGAAACTCCCTGGGATGCCTCATAAGGCGTGTGAAACACCCTAGAGCGCTCTTGAAACACCCCTGAATCATTCTCGACACTCCCTGATACCCTTAGAACACCCCTGGAATGCTCATGTAACTTCCTGAAACCTTCTGGAACGCCCTTGAAACTCTTCGACACGAATCCACGAAACTGGGCAATGAGTACGAAGTTTGATAAATCCAGCGAGACAAAATTGAGAAAATACATTAGAGGGCAATGATGTTATTGCCATTTTCCGGCTATACCAGTCGGCCAGTATGTCTGAAATAGACGTACATCACGGCGTGCATATGGTGAAGGTTTATCACAAAAAATTAGGCATCGCCAAATCCGCCGTTTTTCGAAAATATGGACTTCTAGCTTTCATTTAACGTGTTCCCCAAAAAAATCCACCGAGGGATCCCGGACAACTTTTTCAGAATACTGTTTTTCCCCATACAAAATGCACGGTTCCAAATTAATCCCTATTTCTACTTAACAAACATACCCAATTTTTGTATGAAAATGTTCCCCCGATGGAATATTTCGATGTTGGGCTTGAATGAAAGCTGGTAGCGTCAACTTTCACGTAGCGTAAAAATTAGCGATGCCCATTTTTTTGTAATAAATTTGTTCTATCAGACACACCGTGGTACAAACTTGAAGCATTTTCAAGCAGGCAAAGTGCGTTTCAAGGGATTTTTTTTAGAGTTCTTCCCGGGATTCCTTCATTCATTTGTCCTGGGATTCTTTTAGGAATTCCAGCAGGGAATTCTTCCAGGATTCGTTACTGGGTAAATTCCGGATTCCATCAATGACTGCACTCGGGATTCTGTCAACGATTCCTTCCGTGTTTACTATTCCGAAAGATTATTCCATAAATTGCATTAGGAATTCTTTAAAGAGTTTAACTGGGTTTCCTGGATTCCTTTAGATATTTGTCCTTTCGCGGACGTATCTAACTTTTTCTCTTGCTCACTCTCCTGAACAAACATGAGAAAAAGCGGGTTCAAAGGGAAAACGAATGGCCCTTCTCTCCCATCTTTTATGTAAACATTCATAAAGCATTCAATACGCAGGCAACAATGACTTACACAGCGGATTATGCTGTTTAGTGAACCCCCCTAGTGAAGTTTCTCAATATTGTCTCGCTGACTTTATTCTACTTCCCGCTCATTACTCAGTTTCAGGAGCATTCTAGAGGTGTTCTAAGGGTGTCAGGGGGTTTAGGATTTTTAGGTATTCTAAGAGTCTCAAGAGCGTTTTAGCAAATTTTAGGCGGTTCAAGGAGCATTCCAAGAGGGACACTCCAGGGGGTTTCAAGGGATTTCAAAAGCATACTCAGGGGTTTCAGCGGCAATCTAAGGAGTTTCAGGTGGTGGAGGGAGCACTCCAGGGAGTTTCAGAAATGCTCCCGGGAGTTTCAAGGAGTTTCAGGGGTTTCCAAAGGGTTTCAGAAGCATTCCGAGGGTTTCAGAGAGCCTAAGGAAAGTTCCAGTGTTTAACCTTCCAGGACGCGCGCCATCAAGCAACCGAAACTGCACCGCGCTCGCGCTGTATACGAAGAGCGAGGTTTTTTGATAGTGTTGTACTTTTTACAACAGCGCGCACGCTGAAGGGTTCAGGGACATTCCATGCATGTTTCAATAGGTTTCAGGAGCACTTTAGACATTTTGAGACGATTTAAGGAGCATCCGACAAAGCGTGAAGGCATGCTTGCCATAAGCGAGGAGGACACAAATCCGGAAAATCGTGTCCAGAGGATGTTTAATAATGAGTTTGGTTGGAATGCTATTTCAACGGCTATGATCCACATCGTCTTGGAGCTACTGAAAAGGTGGCGAGTGGACTCAGAGAATGGCTAGTTCAGACGCTCTACAAAAGATGGTCCTAGGGTTCGGAGTCGGCTATGTAGGTACTTAACCCCACTCTACCTGGACTTCCCTCTTCAAGTGTTTTTTGAGCGGATTCTCCCATAGTTTAGAAAAAAAAGGAGCATTCAAGAGAGTTTCTGGGACGCTCTAAGGAGTTTCAAGGAAATATAGGGGTTCCAGGGGGCTTCAAATGCGTTTTAAGGGGTTATAGGGGTTTCAGCAGCGTTATAGGGAATTCCAGACAATTTTAAAAGTATTCCAGGGACGCTCCAGGAAGTTTCAAAGATTTTCAATGACGTTTCAGGGATTTCAGGTGGTGTCAGAGATGTTCGAGGGAGTTTCAGGGGTGTTCCAGGGTTGTTTTAATGGTATATCCGAGGATTTCAGGTAGCCACGCTCATGTTTTTTGGGTTGCCTTCAGGAATTCCTTCTTTTAAGGAACCCTTCAGGGATTTCTCCTGAGATTTTTTTTTCAGAAATTCATTCTAAGATTCTTTCGGAAATTCATGCAGAGGTTTTTCCGGGATTCCTATACTAATTGTTTCAAAAATCTCTCCCTGGATTTAGGGACCTTCCAGGAAATTCTAAGGAACTCTTTTTGACATTTATTCAGAGACTACTCCAATATTATTTTATGGATTTCGTGATATTATATATAAACATTAACATTATGCAACTAATTTTTATTTGAGTTGCATAATGAACCCGTGCGGAAAAGCGAGTCATTAGGATACTGAAATGTATAAAATAAATTTTAGGTATTGCGCATTTTTTCGTGCCATAAGCAATAAAAAATATTCAATTAAATGTTTTAATGTTAAATAAGGAAAACATCTATAACTTTGAAAATATATCGGTGCAATATTGTGACACTTATGTATACGCATCCATACTCATTATCGTGGCTCAAAAAATCCTTTTTTTCTACAGTGCTTGTACCATTTGTAACCAGATACAAAACCTCCTTCCAACATTTGTGCTCATTTGACTGAAAATTCAAACTGCAAAAGCCCTTCAAGTTTATATCCCTTTCGTGACGGAGCGCAAAAAAGTGAAATCTCCATACAAATGGCTCAACTTTGGCTCTCCAGAACTCTAAGGTTTCCCAACAAATCAACAATTATTTTACCTCATTTAAAAGAACTACTCTTTATCTTTCGATTTCTAGCTTCGACTACCTAGATAAATCGGAAATAAAAAATATGCGACAGATAAAACTTTTTCATGTTTTACGGTTTTTGTCCACTTTTTGTTTACCTTGTTGTGGTAAATCTCACAGGCAACGTAAACGTAAACAAAGGAAATCAACATGGTTGAAATGAAACCAATCTAGAGTGCGGTGCTTTTATGAGCTTAATATTTGTCAAAACACCACTGCTTGGTAAGACAAAGTTTGCCGGGACAGCTAGTATCTTATAGAATTAGCTGCATTCATGCTCCTAAACAACAGCATCACATTCAACAAGTGGCGAATAACCTTGCTGCTATTTCTATGAACATCGTAAATAAATAAATGAATCCAGTCAAAAAATTCATATCGCATCGCACGGTTCGCAGCTACAACAATCCAATCTTGTTCATATTAAGGACAAACGTATTGAAATACTTCTTCAACAGTGCATCAGAACTTCAGACGCATAAATCTCAAGAAGCAAGCTTCAAACAACAGTGCATTTTATTATTCTGTTCTTGCTTGTAATAAGCTTAAAATAAGAAGATCAGGTGCGCTGGTTTTGTTTACGAAGAGATTTTTTTTCCTTCTAAACCATAGGGGGATAATCTGCTCAACAGACACCCTAACAGAAGGTTAGGGTAGTGTAGATCTGACAGGCCGTCTTCTACAACAAAAGTAAAATCCAGGACTACTCTCTCCTCGTACCCACTAAACCATTCCTATGGTCGCCAAACCCTACGTCTCTCCGGAACCACCAAGAAGGTATTGCTTCAGAGAATTACGAAGAGATTTGTACCCTCGAAATCGTGAGTAGGTCCCAAAGTCGGCCATTGTGGCGGCCATTTTGGGATTCTAACAAGTCTGTCCTTAATTTAACCATGGGGGTAAATGGTTTGTCTAGAGAACAGCCAAAAAAATCGTTCATTTAACAGCTGTAGAAATGCTCATGAGAACACTAATTCCACAAGCTAAAATTGTGAGAAACTAAAAACCGGAAAGTAAAATAAAAACTATAAATGTTTTAAAACTAATAAATCAAATGTAATTCTTAGGAATTAGAAAAACAATTTTGACCAGAAACATACTTCAGGTATTCCTCCCTGCACATCACAACGGAACAACAACATCGGTGGTGCGGTGTCGGTGTAGAAATAGTCACAAATAATTTGTACTTCAATGCATCATCAACATCATCAGCGGCAGCAGCAGCAGCAGCAAGCGAGCAATAAAACCATCGCACGTGGTGGTAAAAGTAAATGCCACTTCCGGACTTCACCGAAGAAGGAGGAGGATGATGTGTGGAGAGAGAAAGAGAAAGATAGGCAAGGAAAACGATGTAGTCGCGGTAGGAAGGGACTTTAGTTGGATTGCCTTTAAGAAGGCACTTGTGTCGCGCTGCTCAGTTACCTTGCCGGGAGTTTGGAGTCGTACACTAGTAAATTATACTATGTATACGTAATGGATGTTTGAGAGGTTCCTAGCTGCAAATCTTCAGTCACACATTAAGATTAAAAAATATCCAATCAAAAAGCCAGTTAAATTTTGATGCTTTATCTCAATACGTCTAGAATTAGAATAATTAAGATAAAAATATGTGAAAATTGACTGATCAACAGCAGTGGGGAAAAAATTGAGAACAGCTGAACCGATATCATACTCGACCCTTCTCTGCTTCATTATACAATAAACAACAAGCTATCAACACAGCAAGAAGAAAATCCGGTGTGTTAGCTTTTGGAGAGGACATGGTTTGAGATCAAGTGCGGAAAACAAATTGGCACCCGACTGAGCTGAGCGGAAGAAGGAGCCACCTTGGCTACGCGCGTGAAATTGTCGCTCGTTGCCCGTGTTTGTAACGAGCGCGCTTGCACCATGGGAACGCAGTTTTTCGAGACGAGATCGCCATCAATCAACGATTCATTGTGGACTCCCATGTGTGGTTTTGTTAATGTGGTACCATATCCGAGTTAATCCGGTAGCCATTATTGTCGTGCTCCGCGGAGGAGAGTTTCCATACGCGAAGAATACAAAAACGAGTGTGTAGATAGCGAAACTGAAACTCGTTTGGAACGTTTGTACTCTTACTGGGTCATATGGATGTATACATTCGGGAAAGGCTTTGCTGACAAAACCCCAAGCGAAACCCGTTAGCAAAAAAAAAAGTCTCAATAAACTAAAGCGCAATATGGAATTTCGCTTGAGTTGAGCACGAGCAAAAAGAATTTCGTTATTATTATTATTATTTTTTTTTTTTTTTGAGACAATTCCACTCAATTAGGCAAAACGCTGTTTATCTTGCTTGCGGCCATTCGCGACATTCTATTAAAAATGGTTCGTTTGTATGTGAAGATGATGAACTTGTATACTGCCGTTTCACACACAACCGAATACAAAAATAGTGAAGAAGTGCTGAAAAATAGGCTTTATTTCAGTTGGTAAGAAAAATATTTTTTCTGCTCGATCATGCTTCAGTTAGCATGAGTGAGGTGTCCTTACTGAGGAGTGAGGACACATTGTAAACTAAAAGTTTTGGAATAATACAGCAACAAATTAAAACAAATAAAATACCTTCTAGCAGTCGATAATTCTCCCAGGGTGGTGTTCCATCCTTTTTTAAATGTCTTCAGAAGTTTTTTTTCTGGGTTTCCAGAAAAAACTTCTTTTCCGTGCTTGATTCCGAGAAGGAATTCTTAGATAAAATTATAGGCATGACAAATTATTGGGAAACCCAGAAAGAAATTCTTACAAAACAGGAGAGATTCCTTAAGAAGTTGTCAGATACATGCCTCAAATAAGTCCTGTAGAAATTTTACAAAAAAAAACTTAAAAAATGCTTGATGAACATCTGAGAGAGTTCCAGAATGAACTTCAGAAGAAGTTCTTTCAGGAAACATCTGAAAAAGTTCTTGGAAGAGCCCCGCAAGAATTTCCCGGAAGTAACCCGGAAGGTTTTCCTAAATGAATCCCACAGAAAAATCAGAGAATAATCCCAAAAATTATTGCGAAACATAATGGAGCACTACAAATGTACATTAGAAATATAACTTTATGGTGGAACACTACAAATCCTTGAGTTACCCTAGTCTAGTGGATATAGTGCGATTTCCAATCGCAGAATGACGAAGTTTCATAATGTTTTTTGGTCCATCAGTCAATTCTGTAGTCGTATTTTCTCTGGCAGATCGCTATTTGTTTGCAGCATAGGTTGCTTATATAGCTTCAATTTTGCGAAGGAATTTCTAATCCTAAGGGGCATCCCGAATCGGGTTTTAGTATACGATGTCTACACTTTGATGTCCCTGTTAGGAAAGCGTCTCTAAAACATTCGAGCTATTCATTGCAAGAAACGCCCTGAACGTAGGCCATCAAAGTAGGACTGGTGAGATTCCATCTCAGAGCACTATAAATGTTAACTCTTCAGAACGCGCACCGTTGTGAAAAGTACAACACTACAAAAAAAACCTCGCTCTTCGTATAATACAGCGCGAGCGCGGTGCAGTTTTAGCATCAAACAGGCACGCGTCCTGAAAGGTTAATTTAACTTGAGACAATATTTACAAGTTAAAAGAGAACATGTAAATCAATGATTCTTAGAAGGAACTTCTGGACAAATTTAAAAAAGAATTCCCGAAAGTTCACCTGGTCGAATCCCACGAAGAATTCCTGAAGAAATACCAGTAGAAACTCTAGGAAGAATTTAGGATGGTGTTTCTGGAAGAATCCCGACAAGAATTCCTTTTTTTGCTAGGTTTCTAGCTGCACTCTGAATAGAGATGAAACCTCTACACTAGACCCGAAGATAGGAAAGAGTACGTAATCTTTCAGAAGCAGTTTGCCAGCCGTACGCGGAAAATGATATCCATTAAGACACTGTTGCAACTGACTCAGAAAGCTACGGTAGAAGATTGGAAAGTTTTCAATTGGTCAGTCAATCAGGATTTGCCTATGTAGTGTTATGGTCACACGGTTTGTGTTTGTCTCCTTGTTTGATTTTGTGGTATGGTTAAATATGTTTTTCTCCTCGTTAAGTCAGTTGTCGTATGTTTGTTTTTTTTTTTTTCAATCGAATCAATCGAACTCTGTATGTTAAAATATAGTCGATCCTGTGTCAAATTGTTTTCTTGATTTCGCTAATCGTTTTCTACTTGTGTTCATCTCTTGTGTCCTTAAATTGTCATCGGTCCAAAATCCACAGAAACATGTAACTGAACTTCTGAACATCTAAGAGATAATCAAAAATACGCCAAGTTGGTCAGTTGATTGCAATAAAATTTTAAAATAATAAAGATTTCATGTCAACTTTCATCCCGCTACAAATACTATTAAAAATATTCAAATTCGTTCAATTGTCCTATCGGTCCTACCTAGATGAACCATGTCATTTTCTCAAGCGTAGCCTAGAAATGTCAACCTAGTCATACACAAGTAACGTTGTTCAGTCAGTTTTTGTCCAAAATGTCACGTCGAACGCATTGACGTCAACAATGCGTTTAAGTGTTCGCACGTTAGCTTTGAATCTATCAGCACAATTAAGTGCTGCAAATCTCCTTCCCACTATTGATTCTTAGGTCGATTTTAATTACTTTATTTAAAGAAAATATGACCAACTAACATTGTAAAAATTCGAAAAAGCGACCAGGGTTGACAATCGTCCTTCTCGTCACCACTGCGTGAAGATAACAATAAAACAATCTTCGTCCGAAAGAACAACGGTGACGATTAGACTTTTCGTCGCCGACTGCGGGCGTCACGACGAAGCCCAATCATAAATAGTCACCCACCAACTTTTTCGTCGTCATCTTTGTTCTTTGGAAACAAGCGACGACGGGCCAAGCGAACGCCAACTGAGAATAGCTTTTATTGGCGTTTCAGCACTTACGTTGGTGTGAAACCTCACTAGCTCAGTTGGTAAGAGTGCTGGATTACCAATCTAGAGGTTCGTTGTTTGATTCCAGGTGCAATTATTTTTTTTATAATTTTTTTTGTGTGTTGCTGGTGGCAACATTGACTCCGTCAGCTAGACGCACTTGGACGAAGAGCGAAACAAAACGAATGAGGATTTTGTTTTCGTCACGATGCAAGCCCTTCACGACGATTCGCTGGCTTGAATGAGTCATCCGATGTGGAACGAACAACGATGACGATCTAGTTTTCGTTCTCGTCGTCGACTTTTTTGGTCGTACGACGACGATTTTCAGCCCTGAAAGCGACTATGACATTAATGAATTACTATGTAATAAAAATCAACCGAGAAACGTGGGAAATAGAGCCCAAACAACATTTTGAAGTCAGATGGCTGTAAAAGGTTCCAAAGCCTGTCACAAATCCTATAATACTTTTATGAGGATTTGTAACGATCATCAAAACCTTCTCAAATCACACCGACTTGGAACTATTGCTTGGGAATAGACTCTACTGAGCCCCGGCGGTTCCTCCTGTTTATCGAGCATATTTGATGCATATGATCAGCCATACTCCATCTGCAGCAGCCGGTTCGTGATGAACCGTTGGAGGCGCATTAAAGTGTTAAAAAGGTGATATGTTTCACTAAAGAACACTACATTACAATAATCAAAATGAAACTCCTTCACTTTAATACCGTCAACCCCTGCGAACTTGGCCAGGGAAGAATCTCGACAAGAATTCCTGGAGGAATATCAGAAGAAATCTCAGATTCTAATATAAATGCTGAAGACAATTCTAGAGAAATCCCAGAAGAAGCGCACATCATCGGTCAGGTTCATCCAAGCTGCTCTTTCGGTTCAGGAGATGTTATCAGACTGAAGTACGTTTCAGAACCTTTTCCGGGATTCCTTCAGGAACTACTTCCAGGATTCCTTCGGGAGATCCATTGGGGATTCCTTCGGGATTGCTAGGCTTCTGCCAGGAATTGCTTCTGGATTTTTCAGAAACTTCTTCCGAAATTCCTTTTGGAACTCATACTGGGAAATTCTTCTGGATTATTTTCAGAAACTGCTTCCAGGACTTCTTAAGGAACTGTTTCCAGGATTCTTCAAGGAACTTTTTTCCGGATTCCTTCAAGCTTCGTTTGGAATTCCTGCAGATCCTTCTGGATTTCCTCTGGAAGTTCATTTTGGAATTCTTTCTGATGTTTCTAAGGCGCCATCCACAAATTACGTAACGCTCTAGGGGGTGGGGGGGAGTACGGCCGAGCGTAACGACCCATACAAAAATTTTAGGGTTTTCATACAAAAAAGCGTTACGGAGGGGGGAGGGGGGGTCGAAAAATGTCGATTTTAGCGTTACGTAATAAATGGATGCTGCCTAATGGAAATCATCCAGAAGTTTATTATGGGGAGTATTTTGAGAAGTTGCTCTTGCAGTTTTAATTTATGGATTTCCCGATGAAGTTCTTACAGGATTTCCTTGAGGAAATACTCCCGCAAGTTCTTTCTGGTTTCCGTCAGAAGCTGTTAGAAGAATCTTGGATGGAACTCCTAGAGGATTCCCGAAACTCCATGAGAAATCCCTTGAAGCCCCAGAGGGAATTTCAGAAGAAGTCCTGAAAGGAGTTCCTGAGATAGAACTTGTTAGGAATCTCAGAAGAAACTCCTGGAAGGACCCCAGAGGTAACTTCAGAAGGAACCCCAAAAAGAATCTCAGATCTAGCTCCCTGAAGAATAACAGAAGGAAATCCTAGAGGTATCCTAGAAAAAAAATTGTAGAGAAACCATGAAAGGAATTCCTGGAAGAATTTCAGGAAAAATTGCTTGGCTAATCTTGGAAGAAGTAATCCTAGAGGGACCTCAGAATAAATGTCTAGAGAAATTTCGGATGGAATTTTTAACCCGGAAAACCCAGAAAACAGGCCGCCATTTACATAAAGTATGGGAGTTCATATTTTTCTTGCTTATTCGCTAGATTGCTAGAATATGTTAAAAAAGGATGAAAACCACTTTGTTGGGTTAAATTGATGGACCCCTCGCTTGGCAAGTGGCTGACAAGGTGACAAAAATTACAATTTTTCATCAAATTGCACCTAATTTATCGCATAATATTTCAAAATTTAATGATGTAACATATACAAAACTTCACTTTTCTATGAAGGGAAAGTATAGACAATTTCATTTTAAGTTGAAAATTTTTTGACAGCCATCTTGGATTTGGTCGCCATTTTGAATTTTATCTTTAAATTGCGATTTTCGCTGTGTTCGCAACCATCGATTTCAAATCCGAATTCTTCATTAGAAACCTGAGAGATTAAGCTTTCCAAAACATTCAAAAATTTAGGTGACAAGATCCAAGGCACGGTGAAGCATGGAAGAGGAAATGTGATGGTCTGTGGGTGTTTTTCTTGGAGTGGAGTGGGTAGTCTCGTGAAAATCGATGGGATAATGATTGCAGATTCCTACATCGACATCCTGCGAGAAAATCTGGAGGTTTCGCTGATCCAGACGGACCTTGAAGAAAAGTTTTCATATCAGCAGGACAACGACCCGAAGCATACTGCCAAGAAGACCAAGTCTTTCTTCCGGTCTTGCCGGATCAAACCGCAGGAATGGCCTCCACAAAGCCCGGACCTCAACACCAACGAGAATTTGTGGACGATTCTAGATGCCAGGGTTGACAAAACTGGCGTTACTAACAAGTCCAACTATTTTGAAGCCCTCAAGCACGCCTGGGTAGAGCTTGATCCAAAGCACCGAAGAAACCTGGTGGAGAAAATCCCAATGCGCCTGCGGCTGGTCCTGAAGGCCAAAGGAGGAGCACATAAACTATTAAAACGATTTTCTTTTACAAATTTATTTTCCCGGGAGCCAAAATGAAGTGGGCACTTCTTGAGTCTAACTCTTTTTTAATCATTGTTCTGTAAGTAAAACTTCTTTTTACACTTTTTCAAGGTTTTTCAACTTTATGACATTATAACTCCCAGAGTAGTGAATAAATCTCTACAATTTTTACACATAATAATCGTGAGTATGTAGGATGTATGCAAAATTTTAACTAAATCCATCAATAAAGAAAAAAGTTGTTCATATAACCAATCGGCCACATCTCATATAGAACCGGTTGGGGGCTACTTTGGACATTTTTATCTATAACAAAATAGCCTTTCAAATTCCAGGGTTATTTAGAAAACTACTTTGTATCAATACTGTAGTACACTTATATCAGACATGATTTCAATAAATATATGCGTTTGAAGATGGTTCTGTGCTACCTTTGGTATTATGAGCAGCGTGATATTGCTATATAGATAGCCTTAAAAAGGGACCATTAGTCCTTTATTTGGGTGAAATTGTCATTTATAATGTATAACAACACAAATATTCGATTGTATATGCTACGTTGATACATTTTGAACGAATTGATCAACCCTTTGAAATTTATGAACTGTAGGAACAATGCTTACAGACCAAATGTTCTGATACGTTATGTATATTTTATTGGTTTATTTGATGTTTTTTCGCAGAGGGGAAACTATTATAATAGTCCCAAAGACACCAAACAGATTTGAACCATATTTCAAATTCAAAAAGCCACATTCAAAAGTGTCCAAAGTAGCCCCGTATTTCAAAAGTAGCCCCGCACGACGGTTCCGATGTTTTGAGATCAAAAATTTAGAGATTTTATTTTAAATTGTTATTCAAATATTGTGTACAGTCAGGTCTTTTTTACGCGGTTTTCATTAACGCGGTTTCACAAACGTTTGAGTTTCAGGTGGTTTCAACGTGTTCAGAGACATCTAAAAAGGTTTCAAGAGGAACGTTAGTGACATTTCAGGAGCGTTTCCGGGGGCTCAGGGGCCTCCACAATGCAGTTAGGGATGATGCAGGGGTTTTCCAACAAAGCGTGGCACAAGTCACGGTGAGATTTTTGCAGCCGAATGTATGCGAAGAAGGATCGACCAAGCCGCGGAGTTGCAGTAGTTGCAAGAGTTTTTATCATCTTGTCGCAGTCCCCGACAAGATCCGATTGAACGGAATAGTTCACTCGAAACCCTTACACAGTTAAGCGCACCGTGCATCGTTGCTTTGATCAGGCTGATCAGCTTCCCAGCAGAGAAGAGAACTCTCACATATATCATACCAAACTCTTAAAAAAAATATGAATGCGACTTTTCACATTTACTCTCTCAAGACTTTGGTAAGCGTTCGGCTAAACTTCAGAATAAATTGCAGGGTCAAAGTCCTCCATACACTAGCATGCTTCTGATCTAAGGTAGTAGCAAGTGAATGTAATTGTTAGAGAAAGCTTCCAGTTAATAATCCTGAAACGCTAAGCTGAGGAGCACGCTTTGTCTCAACTGGGACGTTGTGTCAGTAAAAGGATAGGAGAGAGGAGGCTTGATAACTTCTACGAAATTATTAAGATTTGGGGATCGCTCGAAAGTTTAAACATTCTCAATGGTCACCTTTCTTGTGAATGAAGCGGATTATCCCTACCTTTCACCCTTCCGGTGGCTGTTCAGTTACCCAGATCCTGAATAAGTATTACTGGATGCTAGGCTAGGATTTGAGTAAATTCATTTCACCCGGATAAAAACTAACCATAGGGTGTTTGGTGAAAACCATTCCTACACCATACAGTGTACCAGCTACAATAAAGTGTATTGTAATGAAATGGTTCGCTAAAAGCTTTGCACATTGTAGCTACTGTACATTTACATTCGATTTTTATGTAACAATTTATTATACTGTTTTTCTTACGTTTGAACTATAGACACTATAGATTCCATAGACTCGCGCAGACATGGTTGAGCAATACGACTTTTTTTTTTTTTTTTTTTCCTCCCCTGTTGGGGAAATTAAGCCACTGCGTCCAATAGGCTGAACTTTTGTGGCATGTCCCGTTTTGATATTCGCATCTAGCCAGCTAATTACCATGTGTCAAGTAATCAGCTACTGCCACGACGCGTCGTCTCCCAGTCAGGTGCAATGGAATTAATAAACTCCAAGACCTTCCCAGGTTTTGCAGACCAGATCTCACTGGGTTGCAAGCAACCACTATTTAGAAATCTTTGCCTGCGCGTGTATAAAGCACCACAACTGCAAAGCAGATGTTCCGAGGTTTCACGTTCCGTATTACAGAAACGACAGATATCACTCTGAATATGGCCAATATTTTTCAAGTGATACCTGCTCGGGCAGTGTCCAGTTACTAGGCCAGTGTATGTACATAGAGCTCTCTTGTTGAGCTCTAAGAGCTTTTTGGTTTTAGAAGCATTTGGTGTTATAAATCGTTTTGACTGATGGCAATTTTTGACGTCCATCCAATTGGATATCACCCTCTGCTCAGCCCAGCGTTTCAGGTCAATTTTAATTGTACAGTTTGATATACCACAGAATGGTTCTGGACCAGCAAACTGTAAATTGGAACCACTTTTAGCAAGCTCGTCTGCCATTTCATTTCCTTCAATGCCACAGTGACCTGGAACCCAGTATAAGTTTACTGAATTCCCTTGGCACAGCCTGCGCAGTGAAAGAATGCATTCCCAGACAAGCTTTGAAGTACATTTGTAAGCGCACAATGCTTTTAGTGCAGCTTGACTATCTGAGAAAATACAAATATTTGCGTATCTGTATTTTCTCTCAAGGCAGATATTTGCGCATTTCAAAATAGCAAGAATCTCTGCTTGAAACACCGTAGGATAGTGTCCCATCGCCACTGAAATTTGTATTCCAGGGCCGTAGATTCCCGCTCCCGTTTTTATTCCAACTTTTGAGCCATCTGTGAAGAATTTGATTGACCCTTGACGAACAGTGGGACCTCCGACTTCCCAATCTGCACGAGTTGTTTCGTGCAACTTGTAAGGAACATCATGGTTCTCCACAGGTTTCATCCAGTCTTTAATCATTTTCATTACTGGCCTATTTTGGAAGTATTGTGAAATGCTCAGGTGACCTACAAGATCACCTGGCATAAACATTTCAACTCGTTCAAGTCTCAGCAATTCCTTTTCTGCTTCTAATTGCACGTACTCGTGCAAAGGTAGCAGATTGAGAATCGCATCTGAAGCTTTTGATGGAGTGCTTCGCATCGCTCCTGTAACAGCAATGGACGCAAGACGTTGAATTTTCGCAAGCTTTGTTTGTGTGGTAGCCTCTTTCGTTTTTGGCCACCAGACAAACGAAGCATACGTCACTTTTGGGCGGATTATGGCAGTATAAATCCACATTATCATTTTTGGTTTCAAGCCCCACTTCCTGCCAATAGTTTTGGAGCATAACCAGAACGCACTTGTTGCCTTACCGATCACGGACTCAATTTGAGCATTCCAGTTCAGTTTAGCATCCAGTATCAAACCTAAGTATTTGACTCGATCACTAGGATGAATTTGTATCCCTCCAAGCCGAAAAGCTTTTAGGTTGATCTTCCTTCTCCTAGTGAAAGGGACAATTACGGCTTTTGACGGGTTGATGCTAAGGCCCTCCTTAATACACCATGAATGTGCATAGTTTAGGGCCCTTTGCATTCTCTCCGAAACAGTTTCGTCATACTTTCCTCTCACTATTATGACTATATCGTCTGCAAAGCCCACAACTTCGAAACCTTTTTCCTTCAAGCTTCTTAGAAGATCGTCTACAACTAAGGACCACAATAGTGGTGAGAGGACTCCTCCTTGAGGGCAACCTTTCGTTGCCCTTACTGTTATAGAAGAACTTCCCAGCTCAGAGGTGATTTCTCTTTTTGCAAGCACAGTATAAATCCAATGTATGATACATTGGTCGAAGTTTTTGTTCTCCATGGCACGCTTCATAGATGAATAGGAGGCATTATCAAATGCTCCTTCTATGTCTAAAAAGGCGCATAGAGCTATTTCTTTTGCTGAAAACGTTTTTTCCACTTTTGTTACTAGCGAATGAAGTGCTGTAACCGTTGACTTACCAGATTGATAAGCAAACTGGAAGTCAGATAGGGGATGGTCTTTTATGTAAGAAGAATTGATAAAATCCTTCAAAACCTTTTCCATAGTCTTCAACAAAACTGAAGAAAGACTAATTGGCCTGTATGCTTTGGGATGCGTCTTGTCTCGCTTCCCCTTTTTTGGTATAAAGATAACTTTTACAAGTCTCCATTTTGATGGAACGTAATTCAATCTTAAACTAGCCTTGAACATCTCAATTAGTGATGGTACCAACACCGCTTCTCCATTTTGAATCAGTGCTGGAAATATTCCATCAACTCCTGCAGATTTAAAAGGCTGAAAAGATCTAATTGCATTTTCCACTCTGGCCTTCATGAAGATTTCATCAGCTAAATCTGAGGTGGTGTTTATTGTCCTAGTTGACTCCGAAGAGTTTATACTAGGACATCCTTCACCTTCCAGAGATATAGTATCATTGGAATCCACACTTAGAACCGAACCCGGAAAATGGGTTTCCATCATCAAATCCAAAGTTTCACGAGGAGTTTTGGTAAAAGCTCCATCGTCGCGCTTCAGGTTTCCCAATTCATTTGAATGATCTTTTGCGAGCGTTTTCTGTAGTCTTGCAACTACAGGAGTGCTGTTTATGTTTTCACATGTCAGCATCCAAGACTTTCTTTTAGATTTTCGTATTTCGTTGTTGTACTCAGTCAGGGCTTTCCTGTACTGAGTCCAATCTCCCGTTTGTTTCGCTCTATTGAACATTTTACGAGAAAATTTTCTAAGGCGATCCAGTTTAAAGTTCCACCATGGCACGTCTCTAGTAGAAGACGATTGTATGGTGGAACAACTTCCGTTAAAGGAATTGATGATACTTTCATTTACCCTTTGAGAAAATGATTCCAACTTTTGGGTTGAATCAATAGGTGCTCCCATTGTAAATGAATGCGTATTCAACAATTCTACATATTGATCCCAGTTTGTCCTCCTGGGATTTCTAAATGCGGTTCTAGAGTAATCTCCACCACTCCAATTGAAGATTATGTGTTTATGATCAGATAGAGAAATCTCATCTGACACGTGCCAGTTTGTGATATTGTCAAAGATTGCAGCATTGCACAGTGTTAGATCCAAGACCTCTTGTCTGATTACATTTGAGAAAGTAGGTTTATCACCATTATTGCAAATGTCTATATTGTTAGAAGACAGATACTCTAATAGTGACTCACCTCGACTGTTAATATCCGTACTACCCCAAACCGTGTGATGTGCATTGGCGTCACAGCCAATGATAAACGATTTGTTGTTTTCTTTACAGAATTGAACAAATGATGCGATCTCAGGAGGAGGTACCTCAGGAACATCACCAGGAAAGTATGCTGAAGCCACAGCGATCTCAGTTTTACCTCTAGTGGTTGGTACCTCTACCATGACCGCAACAATGTCCTTTCTGATAAACTCTGTAATAGGATAGCATTTTAACGTTTTGCGTACTAAGACAGCGGTTCTGGGAGAATCTTGTTGCTCATCATAAAATAGTTTACTATTTTGTGTCAGAACACCAAGAATCTTTCGTTTGTTGGACCACGGCTCTTGAATAAGCGCCACTTCCAGTCCTTCTTTTTTAAACCTTCGACTCAACACAGCAGAAGCACCTTTTGCGTGATGAAGGTTTACCTGTATGAACTTAATTCCCGCCATAAAATAATTTCATTTACCCACTTTTATTAAACCTCGGAATTGAGACGTAAGAAAAGTGGCCGATTATCCCGGAGACAAATAAGGTCCACTGCGTCATTGCTCCGTTTAACACAGTAAGGGCAACATACTGTGGAGGGTGCCCTGGTACTCCACAGGCTCCGTTCACGGTTAAGTTTTTATTAGACCCCCCTAACCATTCATTCCTAGGCACGGTACGCTTAACACCATGAATTAGGGGTCGCTTGTTTGGTGGACTTTTACCACCGGATTAGGCAATCCGTAGTGATATTCTTAGCCAGTTGAGGTAACTGCTACCGCCACTACACGGCTATCTAGGCTGATCGGGAATAGAAATTAATATTGATGATCAACTTCTTTAGAGCCCGAACAGCCGGCAATACGACTTTAGTGTGTTTTGCAGTGTACCGAGCGAATATGACGTCACGCAATCCATTGTCGCTAATGAAATCATGACGTCATGCTCGATTGGCTACACAAACTGACAGTTCGTTTGGCTGCAGTTGTCTTCGCCTCCGCGAGTCTAGAGAAATACGAATACCGTCTACTCCCGTTGGTTTGACCGCATCTAATCTGAACACTTTTTAATTTGACCCCCTCTAATCTGCACATCATTCAAACTAAAAATGGTTCAAACGTCATTCTGCTCATGGAACGGGGTGAAATGGAACGCAGATACAAAACAAAACACCAAAGAGGGTTGCCATCAGTGTGTTTTTCGATGCCCGCAGGGTTACTAGAAGTTCAAATTAAAAAATGAACCCCGTTGGTTTGCATGAGGTGTCGTTCAAACCAACGGGGGTAGACGGTATAGGTCAACCCGGCAAGACGCAGATCAGATTACCAAGTGCCCCACACAATGCATACGTTTGATAGTAGTTTGACACATTTCCCATGGGAAAACTGCCAAAGAAACGCAAACCTCGACGGAATGGACGCTATGTGCTCCAGGTTCCAGTGGATGAGTTCAACACTATTCTTTCTGTATTTGCATTTAGGGGAGTTTTCTCCTCTTCTCTCATGTGAACTTGCCTTCGACCACAATCGAATCAAATGCAATTGACAAACTTCATCTTTGACGTAGAGCCATCTTTAACATATGGACTGGACTGAACACTGAAATGATTTCTAATATAGGTTCGTCTGCGGGTTCGCTTTTTAACCTAACTTATATTTGAATCGAACTTGACAGTTTCCTCATGAGTTGTTATGTATTTCAAACTTCAGTCAAACTGGTACCTCGTCACCCACTTCATGCAACTACATTAGTGGTCTAATAACACTTAGCGCGCTCGGCATAGTTCCATCATGCCGCTCAAATTGTTGCCACAAATAATGCTTTGTTTGCAAAACCCGGTTATCTGGCTGGTGGAGGACACAGTGTAAATGTCTGTGCCCCATCCCGGAATCAAAAAGGTCTATGGAGTGACAAAATTTCTTAGCTATGTCACTCCCAACGTTGGTGTTTAAATATACTAAAACACTTCCACTCACTGCAACACATCTACATGATTTACTCAAATACACTTACACAATCTGAATCTTGTCGCATCACTCGCTTATAGTGATTCCTAAATCACCCCATTCCAAATATCCAGCTCCTTGACGCCTATGGGAGTGTCGGTGAGTCGCTGACCTCTTGTGAAGTAGGTGTCATATCATCACTTCCTTTCCTGTCCTCGTAACGGAGAAGATGGGCGTGGCCGGCAATGGAAGTTCTCATGTCTTTTTTACTTCAACCTCTGATTGGATAGCTGTTCCTTCTCAAACAGCATTCCATAAGCAATTAGAATAGAAGTATTAAAATTTTAACATGACAATTTTCAGTATGCAATCTACGAATTACTCCGTTACCACGCAACGCAACGCAACGCAAAACCCGGTTATCTGGCTGGTGGGGCATAGGAGCCTAAGCTTCAACTGTTAATGCAATCAGAGACTACTCAGACTTAGACGTGGGCGATTCTATATATGAAGGGTTATCCAAAACGCTCTGGAGAATTCCCAAAGCGCATTCTAATAAATCAAATCTAGTAAGCCTACGATGCCATTAACAGGAGGAAAATGACAAGATAATATAACATTATATCGGCACCAATATTTCAAAAGGGCGTAACTGCTTTTGCAACCAATGCCTTCTCACAGAGCTGTGGGTCGTATTTCATTCATCTCACGCAATTCACATCTATTAATCGAAAGAGGAGGATTTTATCTTTCTATTTGTGCTAGTGGATTGTGCAATTAAAAACAATTTATTTACGGTACATTTTATTGTTTGAAACCATTCATGTACCATACAATGTACGGTATATTTAAACCCACGTATCAGAATTTAGAACATTTCATTAACAATAAAATGCATTGTTTTGCAAAAAAATATATATGGAGAAAAATATTTTTTATATTGTTACGATACTTAACAACCTGTATACTATATTGTAAAAATCTTATTTACAATTCACGGTATGGTGTCTACATTACATTTTATTGTTTTTGTATTTTTATTTTTACAGTGGTGTCTATTGTAAAAATATGGTTCTAAATAGTACTGTTACAATACAACGTTCAGTTTTTCTACTGTATTTTTTATTCGGGCAGTCCTCTGCTCCACTGCCATACTGCTTTTCTCCGTTGACAGGCTTATACCGTTAGGTCGATATTTTGGATATAGTACAGTAATTAATTGGATGACCATAACAAGCCATGAGACTAAACATTAATCGATTTATTTCCATTTCGTTGATCTTCCTACAGTGTGGTTTACATCACAGACCAAGTGCATTATAGCCGATATAATCCCAAAGTGGCATGATGCATGAAACATCCACGACGGGTGATGCGGTCATTGGGTCAGATTCCAAACATTCTGGCAGCTTGCCAAACATTCACACCCAATTTTCATTTTCCCCAACCCACACGTCCACGTGCTTCTCTCATCGCACTGGAAGTCAAGGTCACTGTCGTTTCGCTAGATCTGTTCATTGTGCCGCCGTACTTTCCCACGGATGCAATGGAGAAACCGATCGCACGAACGGGCATATAGGGAATCGCCTGAATGTGTTTCAATTTTGGAACGAGAAAATACATGCCAAAAGCGCAGTATCCGATCGACCAACGAGAGGGGGATCTAAAAATATCGCGTGCGTCCTACAGCCATATGACGTCGAAGACGTACTGGAAACGCGTTATCTGCATACCGATCAACTTCATCGGCGAAAATCAGAAAACTTTACATTTTTTCTTTTTTATGGCGTAACGTCCCATTTGGGAAAAAAAAGCTTGTTTCTCAACTGTTCGTGCGGAACAATTTCTGGAAGTTCCCAAAAGTACCTACCTGGATCGACCCGGAATCGAACCCAGACACCCTCACAATGATCTTGCTAAATAACAGCTAGTTTTCCGTTTTGGCTATTATGGGCTCCTAAGCTAAAATTTGCACGATCCAGACAACAGTGCAGTCAGTGTGTCGGTTCGGTACGGCGCGAAACAGGCATTAGACATAAGGGAGATTCACTTGTTTGGTGTCGGAGTTCAGAGGTTCAAAAATCGCATCAAATTATGAAATCCGACCACGCACAACGTTGTTGTTGCGTTGGGCTGTTTTTGTCGTCGCCGGATGGAAAGGAAGGAAGATGCATATGGAATGGATGCATTATGAGCGCCCGTTTGTCGGTTGTCTGTCCGAAATGGGTGTGAGTTGCACAAGGTTTGTTTATGTTCAATCGGTTGAATAAATTGATTTAGGTTTTGCCTAAGTTTATGGATTGATCCAACATAGAGAGAAGGGAGTATAACGTCAAAAAAAATGTTCTTGGTAAAATTGATTAAAATTTATCTCAGTGTCTCCAACTAAGTTGTACAGATAGCTAATGGTAAATAGTGGGAAGTGTGGAACTCATCACAACTTTGCGCCAGCGTTTATTTAAATACCGCTGAAAGCCGATTGAAACCCACTCAAACGTTAGTAAATCCCCATTGTTGCTTAAACGCATTTAAAACGTTTTTGTAACTCCCTGAACTATATGAAACCCACCGAAACTCCCTGAAACTTCTAGAAACGTTCCTTTATTGCCCCTCAAACCTGGAACTCCCCTCAAATCTCTTCAAACGTCCCTGCAGCTGCAATCTCTTTGAAACCGCCTAAAACTGCTCTGGAACCCCAGAAACCCCTTTGAAATTCACACCGAAGACTGCCAGGCAGGTGGAAGCTCAGGTAAAATATTATCTCCTGGGCGCCCATTAAAAACACCACCCCCGGCGAAGACTGGCGCTTGAGCCTAGCTATTTAGCACTGTAGTTGGAGGAAATGCCAATGCAGAACCCGTAGCTTCCGGAAAGGTAAGCCCAACTCCCTGGTTTAGTGGGTTGGTGTCAGGCCCTGCGAGCCAGCCGTAAAAAAGACTAGCACCAGAAAATCAACAAGAGAAGAATGCGAACCGATACCAATGGCGACGACCACAGCGACGAAAAGGGACTTGCGATTGGAAACTCGGTACGTGGAACAGCAGATCTCTCAACTTCATCGGGAGCACCCGCATACTCGCCGATATACTGAAGGACCGCGGGTTCGGAATCGTAGCGCTGCAGGAGGTGTGTTGGACAGGATCTATGGTGCAAACGTTTAGAGGTAATCATACCATCTACCAGAGTTGCGGCAACACACGTGAGCTGGGAACAGCTTTTATAGTGATGGGCGACATGCAGAGGCGCGTGATCGGTTGGTGGCCGATCGACGAAAGAATGTGCAGGTTGAGAATCAAGGGTCGATTCTTCACATTAGCATAACAAACGTGCACAGCCCTCACTCCGGAAGCACTGATGATGACAAAGACGCATTTTACGCGCAGCTCGAACGCGAGTACGACCGCTGCCCAAACCACGACGTCAAAATCATCATAGGAGATTCGAACCTTCAGGTAGGCCAGGAGGAGGAATTCAGACCGACGATTGGAAAGTTCGGCGCCCACCAGCTGACGAACGAAAATGGCCTACGCCTCATCGATTTCGCCGCCTCCAAGAACATGGCCGGCGGGTGTGCTCGATGTGGCCCCTCTAGAGGACTGCTGGAGTACAGTCAAAGCAGCCATCAACAACGCAGCCGAGAGCACTATCGGGTACGTAGAACGGAGTCGACGAAACGATTGGTTCGACGAGGAGTGCAGAGCGGTTCTGGTGGAGAAGGATGCAGCGCGCGCGGTAATGTTGCAGCATGGAACCCGACAGAATGTGAAGCGATACAGACAGAAGCGGAAGCAGCAGACCCGTCTCTTCCGGGAGAAAAAGCGCCGCCTGGAAGAAGCGGAGTGCGAGGAAATGAAACTGCTGTGCCGTACAC
The DNA here is from genome assembly GCF_035046485.1 of Aedes albopictus. NCBI lineage: Eukaryota > Metazoa > Arthropoda > Insecta > Diptera > Culicidae > Aedes > Aedes albopictus. The sequence continues at coordinate 244,514,581 of NC_085136.1, read as the reverse complement.
AAGAAACACGTAAGTTCTACCAGAAGTTCAACGCATCCCGCAAAGGCTACGTGCCGCAAGCTGAAATCTGCAGGGATAAGGACGGGAGCCTCCTGACGGACAAACGTGAGGTGATCGAAAGGTGGAAGCAGCACTTCGACGAGCACTTGAATGGCGAAGAGAATGTAGGCACGAAGGACCAAGGCAGCGGAGGAAATGACTATGTTGGTGCAGCAGAGGACGGGAACGAACCAACTCCCACGCTGAGGGAAGTTAAGGATGTCATCCACCAGCTCAAAAACAACAAAGCGGCTGGTAAGGACGGTATCGCAGCAGAACTCATCCAGGTGTGGCCACCTGTCTGCACCAGTTAGTAGTCAAAATCTGGGAAACCGAACAGCTACCGGAGGAGTGGAAGGAAGGGATAATCTGTCCAATCCACAAAAAAGGCGACAAGTTAATGTGTGAGAACTTTCGAGCGATCACCATTTTGAATGCCGCCTACAAAGTGCTAACCCAGATCATCTTCCGTCGTCTTTCGCCTAAAGTAAATGAGTTCTGGGGATGTTACCAAGCCGGTTTCATCGACGGCCGGTCGACAACGGACCAGATCTTCACCGTACGGCAAATCCTCCAGAAATGCCGTGAATACCAGGTCCCAACGCACCACCTGTTCATCGACTTCAAAGCGGCATACGACAGTATCGACCGCGCACAGCTATGGAGAATCATGGACGAAAACGGCTGTCCTGGGAAGCTGACTAGACTGATTAAAGCAACGATGGACGGTGTGCAAAACTGCGTAAGGGTTCCGGGTGAACTATCCAGTTCATTCGAATCTCGCCGGGGGCTGCGTCAAGGTGATGGACTTTCATGCCTACTCTTCAACATCGCTCTGGAAGGTGTGATGCGACGAGCCGGGCTCAACAGCCGGGGTACGATCTTCACGAAATCTGGCCAATTTGTCTGTTTTGCGGATGACATGGATATTATTGCTAGAACATTTGGAACGGTGGCAGAACAGTACACTCGCCTGAAACGTGAAGCAGCAAAGGTCGGACTGGTGATGAATGCGGCTAAGACAAAGTACATGCTGGTAGGTGGGACTGAGCAAGACAGGACAAGCCTTGGCAGCAATGTTACGATAGACGGGGATACTTTCGAGGTGGTAGAAGAATTCGTCTACCTCGGTTCCTTGCTAACGGCTGACAATAACGTTAGCCGTGAAATACGAAGGCTCATCATCAGTGGAAGTCTTGCCTACTATGGGCTCCAGAAGAAACTGCGGTCAAAAAAGATTCACCCCCGCACCAAGTGTACCATGTATAAGACGTTAATAAGACCGGTGGTTCTCTACGGACACGAGACATGGACGATGCTCGAGGAGGACCTGCAAGCTCTCGGAGTTTTCGAGCGACGACGGGTGCTAAGGACGATCTTCGGCGGCGTACAGGAGAACGGTGTGTGGCGGAGAAGGATGAACCACGAGCTCACTGCACTTTACGGCGAACCCAGCATCCAGAAAGTGGCCAAATCCGGAAGGATACGATGGGTAGGGCATGTTGAAAGAAGGCCGGACAACAACCCTGCAAAGCTGGTGTTTGCTAACCATCCGGTTGGTACAAGAAGGCGTGGAGCGCAGAGAGCACGATGGGCGGACCAGGTGGAACGTGATCTGGCGAGTGTTGGGCGTGACCGACGTTGGAGAGCTGCAGCTGCAAATCGAGTATTATGGCGGCAAATTGTTGATTCAGTATTATCATGAATTCGATGTTAACTAAATAAATGAATGAACTGCCAGGCAGAAGAACTCCCAAGCACAAGAACCGCCAGCCGACAGCACCCAACAAGATTGAAAATTACCGCTTTTAATGCAATCTGAATCTCGGATATCTTGGTCTACATATAAAGCTTCCCGTATGGGTTTTCTATGAAAACATCCAGCGATTCCTCTCGATAACTCTCCATGGAACTCGTCTAGGACTCATGCCAGATTTCATCTTATAATTCCTACAGAGAGTCCTGTAGACGGTTCCGTCCCAGGATTTATCCTGAAATTTACCAAGGGCTCTTTCAGAACTTCGTCAGGGAATCCTCCCCAACCAAAACACATGTCATATAAGAGTCACGGTAGCGCAAGGTTCGGTTGTATAGATGTCAATTCGATGTATTTTAACGTTGTGTTCGAATAACGTTAAAATAACATTTATATAACCAAAACTTGCGCGAATACCTTTATGGATTTCTTTACAAATTTCTCAGGCGTTCCTCCCGGGATTTCATCATTGATTTTCCCGGGATTTTTCAGAGATTTCATTCGACACTTTACCGATATTCCTTCAACGATTCCCCCGGCATTAATTTCGGGATTCTTTCTTTGGTCGTTTCCAAATTTCCCTTGGGGATACCTGCTATTATTTCAGGGATTCGGAGATTCCTCCAGAATTTCTCCAGGATTTTTTTCTGGAATTCCATTGGAGATTCTTCCATTGATTCTTTCCACGATTTCTTTTTGAATATTTCCCGCATTTCATCAAGGATTCGTCACGCAATTCCTTCATTGCTTTCTTCAGGGATTCTATTAGGGATTTCTTTTCGAATTATTCCAGAGACTGCATCAGGGATTCTTCCTGAATGTGCTCCCGATTTTTTTTCAGGTATTTTTCTCGGGCTTCCTGCAAGCATTTCTTCCGGGATTTCTTCACTGATGTCTCCCATGTTTCCTTTAGATCCCTCCCAACATTAATTCATGGATATTTTCTATGGTTCTTTCCGGCATTTATTCAGAGATTTCTCCAGGGATTCCTTTAATGATTCTTCCCGATATTCTATTAAAGATTTTTTCAGTGATTCTCTTACGAACTTTTTCTAGGTTTTCTCCCGGAATTTCTTTAGATATTTCTCCCGGACTTCCTTCAGGGATAAATACTGATTTTTTTTTCATTTATTACTCCCAGGATTCCTTTCGTGTTCTTTCACGGATTGTTTTAGAGATTCCATCGTGATTCCTTCCAGAGTTCTTCCTCGTTTGTCGACAGGGTTGCCTTCAGGAATTTTCTTCCGGGCTTCCTTTTGAAATTTCTTCCAGAATTCCTTCATTGATACGTCCTGCGATTGCGTCATTTATTTTTACCGAGTTTGTTTTAGGCGTTCCTCTCAAAATAATTTAGGTATTGTTTCAAGGATGCCTATAGAGATTTCACCCAAAATTCCTTCGACATTCCTTCACTGATTTCTCCCGGAATTCCTTCATGGATTCCTCTCGAGGCAACTTCAGGCCTTCTTTACGTCATTTCTCTCGAGTTCGTATTGGATATTTTCAAGGATTTGTTCAGAAATTTCTTCCGAAATTCTTTCGTCGATATGATTGCTGTAGGGATTATTCCCGGGGTTTCTGTAGCAATTTCTCCTGAGTTTCCGTCAAGGATTCCTGGATTTCCTGAAAAATTCCTTCAGAAATTTATTTATTCTCGCGACATTATTTTATGAATTTCTTTTAGCATTTTTCCCGGGATTTCTTGAACGATTGTTCCTGTGATTCATTCATCGATCCTTTCCGGATTTTTTTTAGGGATTTCTCCCGGAATACCTCCAGAGATTTATCATGGATTTCCTTTTGGGATTTCGCTCAGGATTCCATCATGCATTTCTCCAGAGATTCTTTCAGAGATTCTTTTATCGGTTTCCAGGAATTCTTTCAGGATTCCGTCATTGATGCTGCTCTGAATTCTTTTCTAGATTTATCCTGGAATTGCTTACGGGATCGTTTTAGGGATTCCTCCAGTATGCTCTTATTGATTACTCCTGAAATTCTTTTATGGATTGCTCTCGATATTCTTTCGAAGATTTCTGCTGCAATTCTTCCTGGATTTGTTCGGGATTATCTACAGAGATTCCTTTCGGGGATCTTCCTGAGATTCCTCCTGGAGTTCCTTTCAGGACTCTTATAAAAATGCAAACTAATTCATGGGTTCTCCCTTACGAAAAGATGCTGGACCAACCGGGATTCGCACCCAGACACTCTCAGCATGGTCTTGCTGAATAAAAAGGAGTTTGAATTAGATATTTTGGAGCAATCCATGAAGTAATTCTAGGAGGAGTGCCGAAGGAACTCCAGAAGGAATTCCCAAAACGAATTCATGGACAAATTTCACGGAGAAATTCCAGGAGAAATCGACGAAAAAATTCCAGGAGGAACCCCCGAAAGAATTCCAGCAGAAATCTCCTCAGCAGAATTCAAGCAGAAATCTCCGAAGCAGTCTAGGATTCCTCCTAGACCCCAAATGAATTCTAGAGAAAATACCCAATTCCAAGGAGAAATCCCCGAAAGGTTTTCAGAAATCGTCCAGAAGAAATCCTTCAAAGAATTCCAGAAGAAATCCCCGAAGGAATTCTAGGAAGAATCCCTGAAGGAAATCCAGGAGGTTTCCCTGAAACAATTTCAGGAGGAATCCCCAAAGGAATTCCAGGAGGAATCCCCGAAAGATTTTCAGGAAGAATCTTCGAAGGAATTCCAGACGGAATTCCGGATTTTCTGAAGGAGTTTCCGAAGAAAATTTTGGAGAAATCCCGGAATAATTCCAGAAAGAAGCCTTGTATGAGTTCCACTAGGAATCCCCAATATAATTCTAGCGATAATCTCCGAATTATTTACAGGAGCTACCTTTGAAGAATTTTCCGGAGGAATCTCCGAAGGAATTCTAGGAGAAATCCCTGCAGAAATTCCAGGAAATAAATATAAATAAATAAATCCCCGAATAAATCCCCGAAGGAATTCCAGGAGGAATCCCCGAAGAATTTCCAGGGGGAATCTTCGACGGATTTCCAGAAGGAAAACACGAAGGATTACAAGGCGGAATCCTTGAAGAATTTGCAGGAGGAATCTCCAAAAGATTTTCAAGAGGATTTTCCTAGGGATTTCAGGGAAGAGTCCTTGAAAGATTTTCAGGGGGCATTTCCGTGGGATTTCGAGAAAGAATCCCTGAATAATTTTCAGGAGGAATCCCGAAAGAATTCGAGAAGAAAACCCTGGAGGATTCCCTGAAAGAAATTCTGGAGAAATTCTTGTATGAGCCTAGGAAATCCTAGAGATATTCCTGATTGTAGTCCCAAAGAAATTCTTGAAGGAACTCCTTGTTAGGGTCGTTTCTTTCTCAGAAGTGATAGAAACCTCTCGAGAGCAGCTTGTTAGTTCAGCAGCTTCAAAACTGTAATTTTATTAAGCTTTTAGAATTTACAAATATGCGCATTTCATATGACTCACATTTAAGTTTCGCGATTGTCTCTTCGAAATGTAAGTCATATGAATATCGTATTTTACTATATTTGCATAGTTAATAAATCTAGCGATAGTATGATTTGGAATTCAATAGTTATACTTAAACTAAAAATGGCTTTTATGGCTGCTCAACTGACAAATTCCCCTTTTAATCCTCTTATACGTCAATGATGTAAATGTGCGTAATGGAGAAGGCTGGAGTCACTAAATGCTAGAGGAAATTCCTTTGGTATTTCCAACACTCCTAGAAGAACCCTTGAAGGAATTTGTGGAGAAATCTCTGATGAATGAGGAGAATGACCAAAAGTTTGATGCTTAATAATCGAAATGTGTCAAAATTGCCGCTTACGTCACTTTGCAGAGTTACGGCAGTGTAACTCCTTTAGGTATCCATGAATCCTCCTGGAAAAATCTCCGGAAGAATTCCAGGAACGATCCCTGAAAGAATCCCTAAAGAAACTTCTGCAGGAATCCCTAAAGGAACTCCTGGAGGAATTCTAGAAGGAATTCCTCGACTGTTCTTTGAAGAAACTTCAGTAGGATTTGTCGAAGAAACTTCTTAAGAAAAGTTAGGACAGATCCCTGAAAAAACTCCTGGAGAGATATCTGAAGGCACTTCTGGAGAAACCCTGAAGGAATTCCAGGAAGAATCTCAGAAGAAACATCCGCATGAATCCCTGAAATTTCTGGAGGAATTTCTAAATGAACTCCTGAACAAATCCCTGTAGGAATTCCTGAAGGAACTTCAGAAGGAGTTCCTGGAGAAACTCCAGAACTTATCTCTAAAAGACCTAAAATTCCTGAAGAAACTTCTGGAGGAATACCTGAGGGAACTCCTATAGGAATAGCTCAAGAAACTTCTGAAGCAATCCCTGATGAGGCATCCCTGAATCCTCCTGACTGGGAAATTCTTGAAGGCACTTCTAGATGACTCCTGGATTGATCCCTGAAGGAATTTTTGTTAGGAATAGCTGAAGGTATTCCTACAGAAATCCCTACAAGAAATTTTGAAACAATCTTTGAAAAATCTATATAAGGCATTTCGAAGGCATTCCAAGAGAAATCCTCGAAGGAATTTCAGGAGGGATCCTTACCTCGTTTGCTTTCAATAGGGTTTGAGAACCGCCTTAAAACCATAGCAATATTATTTTGGCTTTATGATGACCTATTGGAATCTACTCGACCTAAAAATATGATGAAATTTCCCCAGATCCCAGAAGAAACTCCAGGGAAGAAATTTCTGAAATAATTTCTGGAAGAATTCCTGAAGGAATTCCAGAAGGAATCCCGGAAGGTAAGGAATATGAGGAGGAGTTCTTTGAGAAATTCTAAGTGGGATCCCAGAAGGAGAAAGAAGTATGGTTTTTTCTCCTCTTTGAAATGTTTTGTTTAATTCAATAAATAGTAACATAATAACATGATCGAGAACTGTTACCAGGCAGTTGAATTGTGACTCGCTACCAGCTCTATAAAACACAGCACAGCGCCAATACGGCTTCAAGCTAATTACATCTTGCACCTGAAGGCCAACACACAGAGCCCGTTCGTTCGATTGCCAATTAGATCTCGCTCTCGGAAACGAATTTCTATGTAGTTTCGTGAATCACTCTGCTTGTGCTAGACGTGAACTGGTTTCACGCTAGCTAGAATATAAACAGTATAAGTACCGTGGAATGCGTTCAGTTTCCATAAACTTTATGCACCGGATCGACTGTACGTACGTAACCGGAGGACTTGTTTGTTCATGAAACGATACGGTTCTAAACGATAATGCGATTTCTACGCAACTACAGGGAAGTTCCATCTGCGATCTCCAACGGTGCAGGCATAGACCTGAAGAAATTCTTCGCATCATTTCAAGGTCACTCTCATAACGGTGCAGGATGATTACCCTGCGAAAATCGAGCAGAGATTGCTCAAATCAACAATAATGATAAGTTTGTCTTGGGTAGGGTAGGGTATGGCAGAGTAGGAAAAGAACCCTCCATTTGGACTCCGTACGCTCCGCATCACGATCGTAATTTTGAACTTGTTGTAGGTATACCGCCGCAGCCGACAACCGTTCTCGCTTTTAAGTTGCGCTGTTGTTTGCTGGGCTGGCATAATCCGAGTGCAAACAAGGAAACACGTCTTCTTCCTCCTGACTTGGCAAATTGTCGAGAGTCGGTCGGTCGACGTCTCTCTAGTAGTCTACAGTCTTTGTCGTTCATTCCATCCATGCTGGGCGGCATCGTTCGTATCGTATCGTCGTCATCGTCATCGTGCCACACAGTTAGAGCACAGCAAGTAGGGTAAACAGGTATAATGCGCCCCCACGGGGCAAAACGCCCCCCTTCAATTTCCAGGGAATTCGAAATAATGAATGGATAAAATCATTGTATAAGGCTTCATATTCATAAGACTAGTCTACTATGCCAATTTTGTGGCTGCTGTACCCTTTAAAACAAAGATACAACAAGAAATTGAAATCGCACACATTTGTTGTAATTATCGATGTGTTTAAATTAAGCACTAGCACGCGCCAATAAAGCAAAACCAATGCAATTAGCTGTTGTCTACTAAATTATAAAGTAAAATAACCTACCTCTGCAGTTAAAATAAGATAATTATAATAAAATTTCGTAATTAATAAGTTTTTTCATAGTCACACTCAAACGGGCAATATGCCCCACCATAAGCTGGATAATATGGCTCACAGCCAATGCATTGCATCAGCTGATCGCAGTTCCGATATTTGACGTTTGTCCGGCTCGGATTCACTCGGTAGGGGCATATAACCCCGTTGTTATGGAGCGTAATGCCCCGCTACAGAGGGGCATACTAGCCCGTTGTTGCGGATCATATTATACCTTAGCTGGGGCGTTTAGCCCCGACACTTTTGTGAGTTTATGATTTTGTTGATTTCAGAAAACACGTTATTACGAAATAAATGCTGTAATTTCGTGCAAAAGGTTATTATTGGATAAAAGCTAATACTTTGCTCAATCAATAAATGCATTGATTGGGTTAAATACGGCGACGAGTGCAAAGTTATTTCCATTTTTCCTTAGGGGGGCATATTATACCTGTTTACCCTACAATCAACAACTCAACAGCAACAACGGTAGCAGGTCGTTGTCGTTGCTGTTTTCGATGCCGCGTTCGAACGAAACGAGTCTCCTCCATCAGTCACATAAACAGTAAACACGGACGGCTCAATGTGTACGTTGAGCTCGAAAGCAAAAGATGAAGATATCCGGGGTAATTTGTGATAAGGGCTTAAATAGGAATATAACGCCATCAAGTTCAAGTTTACCGATCCGCAATTGGTTAATTTATTTTACACTTAAAATTTGATTTCGTATCCGCGGAAGTCTACCAAAAACTTCGAAATATTAACAAAATCTCAATTCCTACTAAAAAATCATCAATCATATATTTTTAAGAAATATTCGTATTGGTACTCCCGAAAGTATATACTCATGAAAAACTTTACACAAGGAATCCACCATGAGCATCTATTTTTTTTATTATGAAGGTTTTAAACCTTCTGGTTCATTCACCTCTAATGAGCTTCTAATGATTTTTTTTTTATCAGTTTCTGTGTTCTGGCAATGACGGGCTTGGTGGTCTAGTAGCTACCGCTTCTGATTCATATGCAGAAGATCCTGGGTTCAATCCCTGGTCCGTGCCGTTCCGTCTACTTTGTATATTTCTATCTCTTTATCTCTTTCTCTTCTCTACATATACAATTCATGTATATTAATAAGTTCATAGTCATCGCTAGAACAGAAACGGGTTGAAAAAGCCATTTCCCTTCCTTCCAACCTTCCTAGCACAGTGTCAATCTATCAAATAACGCCTACGAGCGAACTAAGCCGCAATATCTTCAGAGTAATAAATACACTAATCTATCACTTTATGCCTGGCATCCACGCACCAATGTGTGAACCCATTGCGAACCATACCTTACCAACATTCCGATATCTGCATGAGTTTGTGCAGACGCAGAGGTATATCCGGTCTGCTGTGGATACAAATGATTACAATCATCACTTCATTCGCCTTCCTTACATTGACCTGCAACCTGACGTGGCAGACGCTATTGTCGCCTAAAGATAGAAGATCATCAACACTCATACACTGAAGATGCCTGCTTAGTCCCCGGCAGATATCTCATTGCTTCCTTGTGTGAGTGTAGCTGGTCGGCGATACTGGAATAGCATCCATGGGCGGTCAATCAAGCTCAAGCTCAAGTTTCTGTGTTCTGACAGCACTGTGCGAGTGTCGGTTGTCACAAGGTATGTTGGCCGATGAGGCAGTTGTACACAGCTAATTGCGTTCGGTAATTTTTACCGAAATCTCAACCGCTGAGCGTTCCAAGACCGAGCAATGCTTGTTCTGCTCGATGTCGGAGTCTATGTCTGAGGACGTAAACTGGGTCCAATGTGGGAAATGTGAACACTGGGCACATTTTTCTTTCGCTGGAGTTGACGAAAGGGTTGTCAAAAGCGATTGGCGGTGCCCACAGTGTCTCCCAAGTAGCGCCCAGCAGCTGAAAGTTCCGGCCAAAGAAGCTATGGAGGGTTCGAACAGGGAATTGGCTCTGACGTTGATCCAATTGAGAAGCAGTTGGAAGAGGAGCAACTCACCAAGGAAAAGGCCTTCGCAAACCAGAAGGCGGCGCGGAAGAAACTGCTCGCTCGGCAGAAGGCATGGAAGGAAGAGCAGCTGAGTCAAGAACAGGAGATGCATGAGCTGGAACTCCAGGGTCAGCGCGAAATGGAAGAGCAGCAGGTGGAGCATGAACAGAAGTTGCTAGATGTCCAACTGGCTGGAGAGCAAGAGTTCGTGAGGAACTGATCCGGAGGCAGTTTGCGAGCAGCGTCAACCGAGCCAAAGCATTGAAAGGCCAAGGATGCGCTGTTGGCGAAGCTTCGGAGGACCATCCGAAAAAGAGAGTGCAGGATTGGTGGAAGGGTCAGCCAGCGGCAGTCGACCGCGGATTTTCGGAAGGAAAGGACCCATTTGGAACGGGATGCTCGAAGCAAGTTGGCAAGCCAAAACCAATGTCGTAAGTGCCGGTGATCACTGAATTCGAAGCTGGCACAAGCGAGGAAAACGACAGCGACGGCGACAGCAGCAGCAATGATTCGTTTAAAGACGTTCGTACGGAGAGCAGCCAGCATGACAGTTTGCGGAGTAGCAGAGTTACTAACGGGCCGGGGCCAAGCGTTGGCCGAATATCCCGCAACATCTTCCGAAGTTTCACGGAGAAGCGGAATTCTGGCAGCTGTTCATTAGCAGCTTCGAATATACGACGACGGCGTGCGAATTCTCGAATCTGGAGAATCTGAAGCGAAAGACTGCTTGCAAGACTGTAAAGAAGCAGGCTAGTTCTACCAGACTCAGTTCCGGACGTGATTACAGATCTACGGAATTTGTTCGAAAAACTGGCGAAGCTGTTGAAAATCCTACAGATATACAGAGCATCCAATATTTGCCTATAACTACAGAATAGACCTCTATTTTTCAATGAAAAATGAGAAATCTGGTTTCTCATTTTTCATTGGAACTTGCCTATTTTTAGCAAATGTATTCGAAGATTTGAATGGCAAGACACGTTGGGTGTTAACGGATTTCAAGAAATAATTACTTTGAAACGTTCTCAAAAATGCGCAACCGGTTCCTGTAGCGAGTGAGGAAGACATATTATGGTGCCATAGTCCGATAACTGAAACTTCATGATATTTCAATCAAAACAGATTCCATCTTTAGGAGATGATTGGAGATTCCTTCTGAAATTTCCTTCAACTTTCTTTATGGGTACAGTAGAAAGAGTTATCCAGAGGATATCCCTCCTTGAAATAATCTTCCGTCAAAATTTTCCTGGAATTATTGCTATAGTACATTCTTGTAGGAATTTCTATTATGATTTTGACAGGAAATCCTCCGAAGATTCATCCTGGAATTTTTAACCCTCCTAAGATGTTAGGTTTTGCGCAACACGATGGGGTATTTAGTGCATGTTTAGCGTGGCTGTCTGGGTCATATAGACCCCAACATTCTACTAGGGTTAAGAATGTATTACTTCGTATGTATTTCTGCAGTTTTCTTCAAGATTTTCTGAGTTTTTCAGGATGTTTTTGCAGAAGGAAGATTATTGCTGAAAATCTTTGAATTATTTCAGCAAGAATTTCTTCAAGGTATTTTTAGAATGTATTCCCTTTCAAGCATTTCTTTAGATTTTTCCCAGGTTCTCTTAGAAAAACCTCCAGGATTGTTTTTCTTTGCATTTATCCAAGAGTTCATCTAAACAGTTCTCACAAAATACTTCGAAGAACTCCTCCATGTTTTTTTTCCTTTTTCCCTCAGAAGATCCTACAGAAATTCCCCCTAAAATTCCTACAAAAATTAGTCCTGGAACTCTTTCAGAAACTTTTTCGAAGATTCTTTCAGAAATGTCTACAAGAGTTGCTTCAGAAATTGATATAATTTATGGTTTCAGTTGAAATTTATTCTGGATTTTAACGAATTTTCAAATGGGTTACCACATAAATTGCTTTAGAAATTTCTAAAGAGATTCTTATAATAATTCTTCCACATATTTCTTTGGGGATTTCTTAAAAAAAAACCGCAGAAATTCCTTAACAGATTATTCATCCTCCTGATATTTTTGCGTCTAGAGATTTCAGCAGGAGTTGCTATAAAGATTCCTCCAATCGGCGATTCCATAACCTCAAATTCAGGGATTTTCCCATCAAATTGGTTTGTTATTTATAGAAAATGACGAAAATAGTTATTTTTGTCCATTTTCAATTTGATTCTGATCATAAATTCTCCGCAAGTTCAAGTTTTGGGGCGTTAAACAGGTAAAAAGTGAGGTTACGAGACGCCACTGATTCCTCCAAAAGTTCCATCAGGCATCCCTGCAGGGATTATCTTTCAAAGGTTTCTTAGATGATTGCTCCAGAAATTTTCATCTAGGACTTTTTTATGATTCCTCCAAAGATTTCTCGAATGCTCCAATAACTATTCGTTAGCATTTAGTATTAGAATTAGCATGAGGCAAGACGCACAAATTTATAGGTGGTATACTAAGTATCGCGGACTGACTCAATATGCTCTCTTAGCGGGAGCCATACATCGGGAGCCAAACATTGAAGATTGAGGTTATGTTAAACCTTTTTGAACCTGTGTGCTTGATTGAAGAGTATTGTTATCTAGGTGCTGCGGATGTAATCAAAACTGTTGTCACGATATCTCCATTTGCCGCTGTCAAGCCGTTGGAAAGCGAGAAGAAGGATAAACATTGTTTTGAGCCTATTTCAGCTATTTTTTTTAACAACTGTCCATCAAAATTTCCATCGCGAATGGAAAATAATAAACTTTTAACACGAGAACAAAATTGGAATAAAGGTGGATTGATCATGTTTACCATTTCCGAACAGCGTCGCGACGGCGTGTTTGACAACCGCGCTGAGAGAGGTGGTTGCAAGAAAATTGAACGCTCGTGCGTGTTTACAAGCTGTGTGCCGGGAGTGTGTAGGTGTGTGTTAGCTAGCTTGAAAAATAAAACCGCTTCTATTCGCACTACTCAGGTTGTATACTTCCAGGCTGGTGGCTGTTAAGTGAATTGCCTTCTTCACGTCCGTTACCAAAGCACCGAGATTTGATACTAATCATTGAAGACAAGATTGACGCAATATCAATATCACACAGCTCCGCCCAGTAAAAAATCCGACAACATCGAACCCATACGAACTTCAAATTGATTATTATATAGTTTCCCGGGCACCAAAACTCATGAAAATTCGTGTGCCGGTTCAGTTTGGCGAATTCCATCTGAAATTATTGGTGTAAATTCTTCAGGGTTTTGCCAGAAATAGCTTCAACCAGTGTCTAGGAATTCCTCCAAAAATTTCTCATCCCCATCATTCCTCCAGGAGTTTCTCAAGAAATTTCTGTGTGAATGCCTCCAACGGATCTGGTGTGATGGTTCCCACGGTTGAAAGCTGTTCCGGCTACGTCCTTGCTACGCCTAAGAGAGGTATATAGACACCACTACGACCTTTGAGACCCGTATGTCGCGGGAATTTGTTGGTTGTCAATGGAAGGCTTAAGTCCAAAGGATATGTTAGGTCAACATTTAGGCTCCATGATATTCAAGAAACTCAGAATTATACGAATTCCAGAACTCTCGAGACGACTGTGGACTTCCATTTGCATCTATCGGAAATACAGCAGCAATATCGCCAAAGAATACACAGAAATCACGCGAAAATGAAGACTAATTCCGGCACCTCCCTGGGGATAAAACAAACTTCCATAACAATTGCGAGTTATCCTATTCAACATTACGTTATCAACTCAGAAACTATTGCATGACAATTCCGTAAAAAAAAATCCTCTTCTCAAGAAATTTGTAGAAGCTCCTCTTAAGGGATATCTCTAAAAGTTTTTTCAGGTATATCCCAAAGATTGCTTTGAATCTTTCTGGGATTTGTTCGTAATCACAAGTAACATTTTTTAGTCAAATAGACTAGAAGTTTTTAGTTATGGAAGATTAACAATGGCGCCCATAAACGTTCTTTACTAGAGACACAGAAAAAATAGTGAATAACAAAATGACACTTTCATGACATTTCTCATCCCTGGTTAGAACTGTGTCATTTAAGCATATTTAAGAAGTTGAACTGCTTTGAATTACTTTTAACCCTTTGGAGCCGGAGGGTTCATATATGTATGCCCAACATAGAAACGGCTGTATAAACTCACCCATTCGAAAAAAAAACAGAATACTGTCTTCGGCCAAGTTGCTCCTGTATTCGGAAAAAAATGGGCATATTTGTATTTGGGGCTTCATTGACAACCGAGAACATCCTGAACACCATGAAATTTGGAAAAAAAAACGAAATAATTAACATACCAGCTGAACTTGGATGTGGGTTACATTTATATGTACATATTCATTTAACTTTTGCCAAGAATATCAAAAGGTGTTTTATATTCTGGGATGTTCTAGGTGTTCCAAACTGTCCTATAGTGCAGTCTTTCAAATCTACAAGAATAATTTTATGTATTTTCGCCACAAATAATAGCATTGCATTACCTACTGGGATCCGTGAAGCTCTTGACATCTACAATGTCATTTATAGACACTATAGGGATATTCCAGGTCAGCCAAATCACCTTGGAGTTCAAAACTTCAGGTCTACACTCGTGACAAGAGCCATATATGTTATACTGAGTAACGTTGCATAATCAACCGCAGTTACTGGAGTAATCTGAAGTCTACTAGCTTATTATAAACCTTTGGGACATTCAGGACCGTCCAAACTGTTCTAAAATGAAGTCCTTAAAATCTACAAGAATAACTTTATGTGTTCTCGCCATGAATAATAATATTACATATTCTGCTGGGTTCCGTGAAGCTCTTGACATCTACAACGTCATTTATAGACACTATAGGGATATTCCAGCTCAGCCAAACTACCTTGGAGTTCAGGACTTCAGGTCCGTAACTAGAGCCATATCTGTTATACTGAGTAACGTTGTATAATCAACCACAGTTACTGGAGCAATCTGAAGTCTACTAGCTTATAACAAACCTTTGCGACATTCAGGATCGTCCACACTATTCTATAACGAAGTCCTTCAAATCTAGAAGAATAACTTCAAGTGTTTGCGCCATAAATAATAATATTACAAAATTTTCTGAGATCCGCGGAGCTCTTGAAACCTCAAATGTCATTTAGAGACACTACAGGGATATTCCAGGTCAGCCAAACTACCTTGGAGTTCAGGACTTCAGGTCTACACTCGTAAGTTACGAGTCGTAACAACAGCCGTATCTGCTATACTAAGTAACGTTGCATATTTACCCGTGGTTACTGGACACGGAAAATACAAGAAACATTTTATGTGTTTTCACCATAAATAATAGCATAGCATAATCTGTTGAGATCCGTGAAGCTATTGAAATCTCAAATGTCATTTAGATACACTATGTCATTTAGATACACTATGGGAATGTTCCCAGTTCGACGAACTACATCCCCGCAACTTCGACATCGTAGCGTTGCAGGAACTTTGTTGGACTGGTCAGAAAGTGTGGAAAAGCGGGCATCGAGCGGCTACCTTCTACCAAAGCTGTGGCACCACCAATGAACTGGGAACAGGATTTGTAGTGTTGGGCAAGATGCGACAACTTGTGATCGGGTGGCAGCCGATCAACGCAAGGATGTGCATGTTGAGAGTGAACGGCCGTTTCTTCAACTACAGCATCATCAACGTCCACTGCCCACACGAAGGGAGACCTGATGACGAGAAAGAAGCGTTCTACGTGCAGTTAGAGCAAACATACGATGGTTGCTCGCCGCGTGACGTGAAAATCGTTGTCGGCGACATGAACGCGCAGGTAGGAAGGGAGGAAATGTAATCGGGCGAAACAGCCTGCACGCCGTATCGAATGATAACGGCCAGCGATGCGTAAACTTTGCAGCCTCCCGTGGTATGGTAGTCCGAAGCACCTTCTTCCCCCGCAAAGATATCCACAAAGCCACCTGGAGATCACCCGACCCAGACAAAATAGGTAGAGAAGCGAAAAGTGTGAAGCCAAAAAAAACGATTTATTTATTTATTTATTCCACCGTCTTCAGCTGGGCTGCACAGACTGATTTAATGCTAAACTACATACTATTTCTAATAATATTCTTAAAACGAGTTCTACTACTAACCTTATCGAACCGTCAAACTGGTATCCTATCGAACAAAATCAACAAACCTTGACGATTGCCGCATAATTCATGATAAGCATTGCGATCATTCGAAACATTTTTTTTTACCAATATTTTTAAATATCAAGGATATTACTGTAAATAATATTGATTCCTTAAATTGACGAAAATCGATCCTTTTTGGTATACAATTTAGATGATTTCTTGTTTGTTTTTTTCGTGTCCGCGATTTTCGAGTCCGATAGAGCAATTTTCGTGGTTATAAGTCTACCGAGTTACGATATCGGTAACGGAATCCGCCGGAGTGATGCTGGGAAAACGGTTATGTTTGGCAGAGGGTTCCGAGCAGATTTGAAATGCGGAGGTCGATGTGTGAAGTTTTCCGGTGCATGAAACGCGGGTCGATCCCAGCTGGCATACAAACGACAAGAAACCAGCCGTAAAGTGTCCGCTGGTCTCAAATTCCAGAAAGTGGTTCCGATTGTTTGGGCTGTGTGGGTGTGTGTTGAAGAGGGTAAATGTAGTGCTGGAAAAAGTGTTGGGGATAAGCTGCTGTTGTGACAGCAGCAGAGCTGTGAATTTGTGTACTTGAATCGGGCCATGTGTGAAGTTTTCTTCTATTTCGAATGTTGTCATGACATTTGTTGAAAAGCCAGTATTTAAGTAGTGAGTGAAATTTACATTTAACACATTTACAAGTGGCCACCGCTGGCAAGTGAATCTAGTTGTGCTAGCAAAATTCCCAAAAGAATCGATTATGAAAGAGCTTTAGATTTTCTGTCGTAGTTTGATTGGCAGCACGCAGCAATACCCTTTTTTATCGCTCTTGAAATGGCGGTCGTCGATCAAGGCTTAGCTGATAAGCGGCTAAAGTTACCATAGAATATGTAGAAATGAAATATACGAGAAGAAACAAATGAAGAAAATCAGTGAAAAATATGCGTGTGAAACCATACTGTTGCGGCTCATGTGTCAAATGGATTGCCTCCTAGATTGCCTCTCACTCGCAGAGAAATGAGACAAATCAGAAATATTTCTGCCAAGACTCCATGTGAAGAACATGAATAACGGACATTTAGCTGATCGGCATTGGACCACAATAACCACACAACAATTGGTGAGATCTTTCCAAAATTATTTATTTATGAATAATTCTACCTCTGTTATATATACATTTGTTATATAACTACGTTTAAGTTGAAAATTCGCTATTTTCAACATCCTTTCATCTATTGGAAGCTGCTTCAGTTCTGGGCTCTTTCTAAGTTGATGAAGGGATTTATAAATGCTTGCAAGGACTTGGCCAGGTGTGTGGAGCTGAGTGGGTCTATGCCATTGTAGATAGTAGCGACATCAGCAATATCAATGGATATATTCAACTTTGCAACTCCATCCAAGATTTGTGCAAGTATTCATGCTATGCTATGCTACAATTTAGATGATTTCTTGTTAATAAATCAACAGCATAAATCATTTTCTAATGCAGTACATGAGAAAGACACTACCCTCGATAGGTGGATTAATCTGTTTTTCGGCAGTTGCCAACATCCGAGTTACGAAATCAAAACAGAAAAAGTGTTGCCGTTCAGACGGCTGTTCACTCTTCGCTTCTCTACCTATTTTCTCTGACCCGACCATCAAACAGAAAACCAAATCGACCACGTTCTAATCGACGGTAAATTCTTCTCAGATATAACCAACGTCCGCACATACCGCAGTGCGAATATAGATTCGGATCACTACTTAGTCGCTGTATGCATGCGCTCAAAACTTTCGACAGTTATCACCACGCGTCGAAGTCGAACGCCGCGGCTCAACATCGAGCAACTTCGTAACGTAGAAGTGGCTCAAGACTACGCGCAGCAGTTAGCAGTGGCCCTACCAACGGAAGAGCAGCTTGGCGCAGCTACACTTGAAGATGGCTGGAGGGACATCCGATCCGCCATAGGTAGTACCTCGGCTACAGCACTAGGCATCGCGACTCCGAATCACAGAAACGACTGGTACGACGGCGAATGTGAACAGTTGAAAAACGAGAAGAATGCAGCATGGGCGAGAATGCTGCAACACCGTACGAGAGAGAATGAGGTACGTTACAAACAGGCGCGGAACAGGCAGAACTCAGTCTTCCGGATGAAGAAGCGCCAGCAGGAAGAACGAGATCGCGAAGCGATGGAAGAGCTGTACCGCGCTAAGGACACACGAAAGTTCTACGAGAAGCTGAACCGCTCGCGCAGAGGCTTTGTGCCACAAGCCGACATGTGCCGAGATAATCACGGGAATATTCTCACGAGCGAGCGTGAGGTGGTCGAGAGGTGGCGGCAGCATTACGATGAGCACCTCAATGGCGACGTTGCAAGTACCGAAGGTGGCGTGGTAATAGATCTAGGAGTATGTGCACAGGACGAAAGACTTCCGGCCCCTGACCTTCAAGAGATTGAGGAGGAGGTTGGTCGGTTGAAAAACAACAAAGCCGCTGGAGCAGATCAACTACCAAGCGAGCTTCTAAAATACGGTGGAGAAGCACTGGTGAGAGTACTACACTGGGTCATTAACAAGATTTGGGAGGAGGAAGTATTGCCGGAGGAATGGATGGAAGGTATCGTGTGTCCCATCTACAAAAAGGGCGACAAGTTGGATTGCGGGAACTACCGCGCGATCACACTACTGAGCGCTGCCTACAAGATACTCTCTCAAATTTTATGCCGCCGTCTATCACCGATTGCAAGAGAGTTCGCGGGGCAATATCAGGCTGGATTTATGGGTGAACGCGCTACAACGGACCAGATGTTCGCCATCCGCCAGGTGTTGCAGAAATGCCGCGAATACAACGTGCCCACACATCACTTGTTCATCGATTTCAAATCGGCGTATGATACAATCGATCGAGAACAGCTATGGCAGATTATGTACGAATACGGATTCCCGGATAAACTGATACGGTTGATCAAGGCGACGATGGATCGAGTGATGTGCGTAGTTCGAGTATCAGGGACACTCTCGAGTCCCTTCGAATCTCGCAGAGGGTTACGGCTAGGTGATGGTCTTTCGTACTTGCTGTTCAACATTGCTTTGGAGGGTGTGATAAGAAGAGCGGGGATAAACACGAGTGGGACGATTTTCACGAAGTCCGGTCAGCTGCTTGGTTTCGCCGATGATATTGATATTATTGCTCGTAAATTTGAGACGATGGCGGAAACGTACATCCTACTAAAGAGTGAAGCCAGGCGAATCGGATTAGTCATTAATGTGTCGAAGACAAAGTACATGATGGCAAAGGGCTCCAGGGAGGAATCACCGCGCCCGCCACCCCGAATTCATATCGACGGTGATGAAATCGAGGCGGTTGAAGAATTCGTGTACTTGGGCTCACTGGTGACCGACGACAACGACACCAGCAGAGAAATTCAGAGGCGCATTGTGGCAGGAAATCGTGCCTACTTTGGACTCCGCAGAACTCTACGATCGAATAAAGTTCGCCGTAACACGAAGTTAACCATCTACAAAATGTTGATTAGACCGGTCGTCCTCTATGGGCACGAAACATGGACCCTACGTGCAGAGGACCAAC
The DNA here is from genome assembly GCF_035046485.1 of Aedes albopictus. Taxonomy (NCBI): domain Eukaryota; kingdom Metazoa; phylum Arthropoda; class Insecta; order Diptera; family Culicidae; genus Aedes; species Aedes albopictus. The sequence continues at coordinate 244,495,035 of NC_085136.1, read as the reverse complement.
GCGCCCTTGGAGTTTTCGAACGGAAGGTGTTGCGTACCATCTACGGCGGAGTGCAGATGGAAGACGGGACTTGGAGAAGGCGAATGAACCACGAGCTGCATCAGCTGCTGGGAGAACCAACCATCGTCCATACCGCGAAAATCGGGAGGCTACGGTGGGCGGGTCATGTCATCAGGATGTCGGACAGCAACCCGACTAAAATGGTTCTCGAGAGTCATCTGACCGGTACAAGAAGACGTGGAGCGCAGCGAGCTAGGTGGGTCGACCAAGTGGAGGACGATCTGCGGACCCTACGCAGAGTGCGGAACTGGAGGCAAACAGCCATGGACCGAGTGGAATGGAGGCGGCTACTATGTACAGCAGAGGCCACCCCGGCCTTAGCCTGACCGGTAAGGTAAGTATGGGAATGTTCCAGATCAGCCAAACTTCCTTGGAGTTCAGAACTTCAGGTCTACACTCGTAACATCAGCTATATCTCACATATTGAATAACGTTTCATAACCAATCGCGGTGACTAGACCAACCGTTGCTTTGTAGATTGTAAAAAGTTATCGTTACACCCGTAAACTTTAGGATCTATACTCAAGAACAGTTTGGATGACATAGGACATCCCGACTGATCTTTTATTGTCTATTGAACTTTCAGAAGTCTTACTGGACATGATAGATTACAAATCGTAGCTTTGAATACTGAAAGAAGTTACCATTACACCCGTAGACTTTTGGATCTAAACTCAAGAATAGTTTGGATGACCTAGGATATCCCAACATACCTGATACTGTCTATTGAATTTTCAGAAGACTCACTGGACATGGTGGATTACAAATTGTAGCTTTGTATATTGAAAAAAAAATACCGTTACACTCTTAGACTTTAGAATCTAAACTCAAAAACAGTATGGATGACCTAGGACAGTGATTCCCAAAGTGGGCGAAATCGCCCCCTTGGGGGCGAAAACGACATCGAAGGGGGCGAAAATTTTAAAATTAGAAATTGGGGGGCGAAAAATCCAACAAGGGGGCGATTTTCCGAAAACCATTTCAATTAGAGTGATTTTGGGTATTTTTTGACAGTTTCGGTTCCTTTGTCAAGGGGAGTTTATATCATTGTCTGGAAGTTGGTCGAACAAATCAGCTCGATTGGAAAAGTTTCTATATCAATTTGTGATTTAACAGGCTTATTATACCTTACCAAACAATAGAATAAGTTCCCCTTGAACGGGTTGTTATTATTTTCAGAAAGATTCATTTTGAAAACCTAATCTCAACTCAAGTGCAACTATTTCGGAGAATTTGATCATGTGTTTTTCTTGAGCCATCAGCCATTAAGTGAAAACAGATCTCTTTTAAAACAACAGTTTTCTTTTTTTTTTGAAAACACAGCAATACCTCTATTTTTTAGCTGTGAATAATTTAAAATGCCAACTATCAAATAACATCTGATTTAATATAATAAATCTACTTAATACACTTAATACTCGAATACATGTTTGAAATTTTAACATTTATGTAGTACATTTGTTTTTACCTGGTATTTTAAAAAAATGAAGTTATTACAGAAATTATACTCGTTGATTATCACAAGTTTACAATAATATGATTTGATACATTCTTCATGTTCAAAGAAATACGAAACTTGTGTGTCCTTGGTTTGTCTCAGGTGTAAATTGAAAACGCGTTTTTTTAAAGCATTCATATATGCCAAGATATAGAGAAGCTCTGAAAGTATTTTGATTTAACCAGAGTTTTTCAATCGTATTTTGAGATTTTCTGATAGAATTTCTTTGATTCTACAAATATCCCGTTATTCGAAGTTTATATTCAAGATGACATTTTACGTCTACTTTTTTAGTAAAATTGCTGAAATTTTCCACTTTACTTGAAAGTTTTTTGTTTTATTATTTGGCATATTAATTAGGGAATTATCTAATTAACGTTGAAATTTCAATCTTCGTCGATCTTTTGGAGTTTCTTTGAGAAAACCAAGACGAATTATAAAGCTGAATCCTAAAACCCTACCATCTATTCTTCCTTCTTCGATATTTGGAAATAATTTTAGTTAGCACTTACATTTCCTTGAAATTCTAGCAAAAAATATGATTCTGAATGCTATGTATTCACAATTTTATATTATAAATTGGAGAGCCCTCTTCTTCCGATTTCAAGTTTTCAAGAACTGTCTTAAGATTATTTTTATGGTGATTTGAAAAAATACAATAAATCGGAGAAAATTGAATTGATTTTGGAACTTCATACATTTTGTATGTTATGAAAAATTGGTGAAAAACTTTAAACCTCATTTACTTGAAAGTGGTGTTTTGTCACTTACATCCTTTTGCTTCCAACTCCCTCAATTTAAAGCTGAAAATTAAATGAAAATGTAATACTTTTTTGCGCACGTCAAAACATTAAGAAAATAAAAAAAAATACAGTGAATAAAAACAGGTTTTGTTCTAGTGGCTTACAAAATAGACAGAATTTGTAGATTTGAATGCAATTCCAGAATTTCGAATCGTATTTAAAAAAAAAGCAAGCTTAGGGGGGCGAAAATATTTTTCAACAGCTTCAAGGGGGCGATTGCTCCGACAAGTTTGGGAACCATTGACCTAGGATATCCCGACTGATGTAATACTGTCCATTGAACTTTCAGAAGACTTACTGGACATGATGGATTACAAATCGTAGCTTTGTATACTGAAAGAAGTTACCGTTACACCCGTAGACTTTTCGATGTAAACCCAAGAACAGTTTGTATGACCTATGATATCCAGAAAAAATATTCTGCTCGATATTCTACCCTTTCAATGCTTTTGAGCACCAAAACAACAGAAAAACGTAGAAAAAGTTCCATAATAACGCTTGGAAAAAATCCGGCTTCGAAGGGTTAAACAAAAAATGAAAATTTTATCAGTAAAATTCGGTTGTTGTACTCGCAACTGTTAGGTCAGTTACGCCCTGTTCGCGAATAACTCCGGAAATTTCTTCGAATGTTCAGCGCTGAACAATGTTTTTGTTGACACATTGTTCCGATTGAATGTTGGCTTGATACATGCGACAAGCATTTGACGGTAGAAGCGTTTATGAATATATAACTTTCAGCTCCATACCACCAAATGGATCTGACTGGTAGATGTGAGGTATTGTACTCGGGTTGGAGCAGTCACAATGAGCCAACAAATCAATACATACCTACTACTGAAAACAGAACCAGTGTTGCCAAGGAGTCAGTTATCAGTTTGCTAGTAATAATGTTATACCTGAATCTGGATCAAATTGATTTAGTGAGAAAAAGTCGAACGACAAAATACTGAAAGAACAGAGAGCATTGTGTAAAATTATACTAACAAATTGTTTTCAAAATAAATGTTAAAATCTGGAAACACTGCTACCAACACATTTAAAATAAGCTTGAATCAATGCAAACAAACTACAAGTCAGTCTATGTATTAAATACAGAGCATGTTGTGTTAGAGAGACCAGTATATTCATTCACCATCCACCAACCCCCATCATTAATCCGACATCGTCATCTGGTCAGCTAAAGAAAGCGAACACGAACGGCAATAATGCAATTTTCTCCCGACCTGTGTGTCGTATCACAGCATCTTTCGTTCGTCGTATCATCAGACACTTCGTTGTTATTCAATTGCATGAAAGCATGCAAAAGAAAAGGAGAGGGTAGGTACATCGAGCGATAAGCGTGCATGTAGCTACTCTACTACGATGATGACGACGGCCAAAGACGCTGAGCCCAGCACAAGTGAAGCACCGCACCCGCACCGTGGAGAGGAGAGATATTTTTATCACCGGCCCTTCTGATAATCTGGTGCAATTTGCAGCGTCTTCCTTATCGCTTCCATATTCGTTTGTGAGACGGTGGTGACGGTTTTCTGAGATTTATGACCTTCATCACCCGGTTGGTTTTTGTTTTTGAGTGTTTCCTTCCTTGAAGCATGAGGATAATTCTCTTTTGATAATAGACGATGCTGTTCTTTCTTCGGTGGAAATTCACATGATTCATTGAACTGAACTTCAAAAGATTCGGGCGTTAATTTATCAACAAATATAACGTGGTTGAGTTTTTAGGGAATCCCTTACTTCTGAATCGCCTGTTCGGTACTTTTTTGACGAATTTTGAACAGCAGAACTGTTTTGATTATCGATTTCACGCAAAAATGTACAAAATCGGTGGCACATGTTCGCCAGTACATCATATCATGTTCATGTCTTCTACAATAAGTACAGAAATTAACTAAGAATTTATGTACTATCATCATGGGCGTAGCCAGAGGGGGGCCATCAGATTTGTTTTTTGAAATCGAGCCAAATCAAAGATTATTTATTTATAACTTACAGTTCCTGAAAAAATATCGCAAAAAATATACTATTCTAATAATTAAGGTTTTTATCCACAATTAGAAAACATTTTTTACTTGAGCACCACAGGATATTTCGCCAAGTATTTCTCCAAGAGAACCACTTCAATCTTATCATAGAATTTTACCAAATAATAAGCTTGGAATACAAAAACAGCATGCCAAATTTTCCAGATATACCGGAACCAGTTCCGGTACGACTTTGTAGAACCATATGCTGCTACACGCAAAAAAATCCGTTCCGATATAAGTGCACTCCCAATCACGGCAACGGTAACAAACGGGAACTATGCATGCATGCACCGTGAACTAGATTTCACGTTTTCTAGAACGCCCTGACAGCTGGAACTAGTTCCAGTTCACGGTGTATATTTGCTTGTCCTCATATTTGTGTTTGTTTGTTCACGTTTATCAGGACGGTTTTCTGAGCGTGTATAGAGTGCAGATATGCGCTACTGCTAAATACACGAATTTTCATTAGAATTCAATTCAAACAAATGTCATGCTAAGAGCAAAATATCAGAGATTTCTTTAGGAATTCTTTCAAGGACACCTTTAGAAATCCCTTTAGGCATTTATTCAGGAACTTCTCAGGGATTCTTTCAGAAATTCCACAAGGGACTTCTCCAGGAGTTTCTCCTTCGTGAATTCTTCCATGGGCAATGGGCATCTTGCTAGGTTTCAACAGTGATGGTTTTTCGGTTTGTTCTAAGAAATGCTTCAAGCATTCATCCCTCGATTGCTTCTGTTTTTTTTATAGATACTTCTGTAAGGATGCACCGACGAATTTCTCCAGGAATTTTTCCACAGCTTCCTTCAGTGATTCCATCATTGATTGCTTCAGAGATTTTTCAAGAATTCCTCTATGGGTTTCACCAGACATTCTTCCGGAAATTTCTCCTAGGATATATATTATAGAGGTTCGTCCAGTGATTGTTCCATTGCTTTTTCGATAATTCCTCCAGAAATTTCTCCAGGGATTCCCGTCAACAGAAATTCTTTTAGATATTTCGGTAAATTTTCCTTGAGAGATTTCTTCAGAGATTTCTCTATATATTCCTTCAAGAATTCCACAAGTGATTGCTCCAATAATTCAATTTTCAATTATGCGAAGTATTTCAGCAGGAATACAAGAATTTTACCAAAGATTAGCTAAAATTTAATCAATGAGTTCCTTAAAACATTGCACAAAACATTCTTTTGGGAGTCCATCCAAGGGTTCCAACAATACGTCCAAAAATTATTGCAGACATGTATTTCATATTTTTTTCCAAGTTTCTTTTTTCCTTCAGAAATTCTGCCTGGAATTTGTTAAGAAAGCTTCCTCAAGCTTTCCTGGTATTTCCTAACGAATTTCTCATGGGATTTTTTCAGACATTCCTCCAGGTTTTCCTTCAAGCATTCCTCCAGGGATTATTTTAGAATTCCTCCAAGGATTCCACCAGGAACACTTTTAAGAATTCCTCCAGCAGTTCCTCTTGGAATTTTCTCTGGCGAACTCCTCCAGGAATTAATCCAGCATTTCCTACAAGGACTGTTTAGTAATTCCCTTAGTAATGCCTCTAGGAATCGCCTCCGGGATTCCGAGGATTCCTCCTACATTTTCGCCAGGAATTGTTCCATTCGTTCCTCTGGGAATTTCTGCAAGGATTCCCCTTAAAACTCATCCAGGGATTCCTTCAGAAATGCCTCTAGAGATTCCTCCAGAAATTCCTGCAGGAATTCCTCCAGGAGTATTTCTGAGATTTCTCCGTTAATCCCTACAAGCATTCCTCTACGATATCCTCCAGGGATTCCTCCAAGAAATTCTGCAGGGCTGTGCTCGGGAATTACTTCTGTGATTCTTTCTGGAACAACTTATTTTAAAAATTCCTCCAAAAATTCTTCCTGGAACTCTTCTTAGGATTCCTTCAGAAATTCCTTCTTGTGTTATTTAAGGAGATCTTCCAGGAATTAATCAGTACTTTCTCAAGGAATTGTTTAGGGATTATCTCAGGAATTTCACTTGAAATTGCTTTCGGCATTCCTTCTGGAGTTTCTTTAGGAACTCTTCTACGGATTCCTCCACACTTTCTACAAGAATTTCATCTGCGACTTCTTCAGGAATTATTCCTGGTATTCCTCACTAGATTCATCCACGAAATTCTTCATGAACTCCTCTAGGACTTTTTCCAGGAATTTCTCTGGGAATTCATGCTGGGATTTCTCTAAAAATTCCTCCAGGAATTCATCTAGAGATTCCTCCATAAATTCTTTTTTTTTTTTTTTTTTTTTTTTTTTTTTTTTTTTGAAAGGTTCCTAGCGGCACGCCGACGGACGTAGAAACCTCTCCCATCACTGTACGCACAAGCGTCTCGCGTTTGCGCGGACAACGACAGTTCACTAGGCCTTTGGATAGGATAGAGTACGTAATCCTTCAGAAGCAGTTCACCAGCCGTGCACGGAACATGTCGTCCAGTAAGACACTGTTGCGTACTGACTCAGAAGGTTACGGTAGAAGGTGTGAAAGTTTCGGTTTTGTCATATGGTCAATTTTGTATTTGTTTTTTTTTTTTTTGTCATGTCAAGCTTTAAAGAATGTTATTGTTCATATTTATGCTGTGCCCTATAATTCAGTAATCTTTGGTGTGCCTATGATCTGTTAGATAGTCGATGTGTTTGTTATGTCCATTTTCGTTGATCCTCATTTTAGTATTGTTTTTATTATCTTTTAAAGTTGTCTTTCGTCCACATCCCTATCAGCACTATCAGCATCGGTCCAAATAAGTCCATATTAAAGAAAACCTTTCATACACTCAGTCGAAAAATCTAATTTGTCATAAATAGTCTACGTTAGTCAAAGTCGAAGTAGTCAGTTTTTGTCGATTTCGTCTTGATCACACGTTAGCTTCGAATCTATAAGCAAGCACTGTTAAATGCTGCACTTCCCACTATTAGTTACTTAGTTATTTTAAATTGATATTGAAAATTATAGAGAAAATTGAATCACGAAAGCACATCAAATGTTGAGAACTATGTATTAGCAAATTGAATACGCGAGATACTACTAATTATTTCATATTTGAATTAAATTTGTATTTGTATAGTGTATTTGTTAAAATTAACCGAATAGTGGGAAGCCCAGGAAACAGTTCAAAGTCTGCTGACTCAAAAAAGATTCCGAGACTCGTCACAAAACACAAAAAATTGCATTATGATTCACAACGACTCTCGAAACCTTCCCAGACTCAATAGACCAGAACTGTTTTCTGGGTATAGAAACTACTAGGCCCCAGCAGGTCCCTCCTGTTTATCGAGCATTTCTGATAAATCAGCCATACTCCATCTGTAGCAGCCGGTTCGCAATGAACCGTTGGAGGCGCATTAAAGTGTTAAAGGTGATATTTTCATTACAAGAATTACAATTAACATCCTTCACTTTAATACCGTCGAACCCTGTGATCTTGGCCAGGGATCTAGAGATTCCTCCATAAATTCCGCCAGAAATTCCTCAAGTGATTTCTCCAAGAGTTCGTGTGGAGATTCGTTCAGAAATTCCTACAAGCATTTCTCTAGGACATCCTCCAAGGATCCCTTTAAAAAATTCTACAAGATTTTTTTTCAGAGATTTCTCTAAAAAATCCTACAGGGATTCCTCAATACATTACTTCAAGACTTTCTCCATGCATTCCTCCAGAGATTCCTCCAGTAATTGCTTCCGGGATTCTTTCAAGAATTAGACCAGGAGTTCCTAAAGAAATTTATCCACGAAATTTTCAAGGTGTCGCTCCTAGGATTTTTTTCAGAGATGCCTACGGGAAAACCTCCAAATTTTTTTCTAGGAATTGCTTCAGAGAATCCTCCAAGAATTCCACCAGTAATTCTACTAGGTATTCTTCCAGGAAGGTTTCCAGGCATTCTTTCAGGGATTCCTCCTTGGATTCTTGCAGAGATTTCTCCAGGATTTTTTTCAGCGATTCCTCCAGGAAGTCCACCAGATTCAGGAATTGTTTCAGGAACTCCTCTAGAAATTCCTCCAAATTCTTCCAGGAGTTTCTACTTGGAATTCCTTCAGAAATCCATTCAAGCATTCCTCCAGGATTTCATCCTAGAATTTCTCATGGATCTCATGGAATTCCTACAGGAATTTCACCAGGAAGTAATCAAGGAATTCCGTCATAATATATGTCAGCAATTCATCCAGACATTTCTCCTGGAAATCCTTCAGGCATTCCTTCAGAAATTCTTCCAGGATTTACTGTAGGAATACCTTCTAGAACTTTTTCAGGAATTCCTCCAAGAATTCTTCCATATTTTTCTCCAGGAATTGCTGCAGGGATTCTTCTAGGAACTCCGCTAAACACAGCTCCAGAAACTTCGTCAGGGGTTTTTCCAAAAAAATCTCCACGAATTTCCCCAAGAATTGCCCCAGGGATTCCTTCAGAAATTCCTTCGAGGATTTCTTCAGGAATTCCTCCAGATTTTTCTCTAGAAATTCCTCCAGGAATTTCTCAGGGCATATTTTCAGAAATTTCTCCCAGGGTTTATCTGGAGATTCCCCCAGTATTTCATCCAGTAATTTTTGCAAGAATTCCTCCAAAGATTCCTCCAGGAATTCCCAAAGGAAAACCTCCAGGAATTCTTCCAGGCATTCCTCCAGGATTTTATCTAGGAATTTCACCAGGAACACCTCTAGGAAATTCTCCAGGAATTACCCCAAAAATTTCTTCAGGAATTCCTCCAGAAATTTCTCTAGGAACGTATGGAGGAATTGCTTCTGGACACCCTTCAGAAATTATATCAGCAACTTCTCTAGGACTTTTCCCAGAAAATCTTTTGGGGATCTTATTAAAAATCCCCAGGAAATTCTCCAGAATTATCCTCAGGTTTTTTTTTTTCAGGGATTGCTTTAGGCATTCCTCTACGAATTTCTTCTGAGATTCCTTTATGATTTGCTTCAGGGGTTGCTCTAGGGATTTCTCCATGGATTTTTCCAGGGATTCCTCCGGGAAATCCTTCAAATTTTCTTCCAGAAAATCCTCCAGAAGTTCTTCTAAGGATTCTTTCAGCAAATCCTCTAGGGATGTCTTAAGAATCTCTTCCAGCCAATTCGCGTGGAATAACTTGACGAATTTTTGAGGGATTTCTCCAGGTATTTCACCAGGAATACACCTGGAAATTCCTCCAGGCATTCCTTCAGGATTTTAACCAGGAACTTGCTCCTGGACATCCTTCAAAAATTGTGTCAGGAATTCGTCAAGGAATTTCTTCAGGAAATCCTCTAAGAATTTCGTCAGGAAATCCTCAAAGAATTTCTTCAGAGATTCTTCTAGGAAATTCTCCAGGAATACTTTCATTTCAGGAATTTTTCAGGTTTTCTTCTAGACATTCCTCCAGAGATTTGTCCAGGATTTGCTTCAGAGATTCCTCCAGGGATTTCTCTACGAATTTCTCCAAGGATATTCCCAGAGATTCCTTCAGGGAATCCTCCAGAAATTCCTCCAAGGGTTCTTCCTGGAAATCCTCCTGAAATTTCTCAAGGATTTTTTTCAGAAATTTATCCAGCAATTCCTTCTAGAATTCCTTTGGAGATTTCCCCAGGATTTTTTCCAGGGATTCCACGAAGAATTCATCCAATAAATTTCTCCAGGAATTCCTGCTGGGTCTCATCCAAGCATTTTTCCAGGAGTTACGCCAGGAATTTGTTCAGAAGATTCTCCAAGCATTCCTCCAGAATTCTCTCTAGAGATTTTCCCAGGAATTTCTTCAGGGATTTCTTGAAGAATTCCTCGAAGGATTCCTTCTTTTAGTTTTCCTCTAGGAATTCCTCAAGAGATTTCTTCTGAAATTTCTCTAATATTTCCTCCATGAATTCCTCAAGAGATTTCTTTTGAATTTATTGTAAGGATGTCTCCCAGAATTTCTCCAGGAATTTCTCCAGAATTTCCTACAAGGAATCCAGAAATTTATCTAAGATGTCTTCTAGGATTTCCTCATGAGATCTCTTCAGATATTTTCTTAGGAATTCCTCCCATAATTTATACAGGAGTTCCTCCAGGTATACTTTCAGATTTTTTTCAGGGATTCTTTCGGGAATTCCTCCAGGGATTCTACAGGACTTCCTCCAGATATTCCTGTGGGAATTGCTCCACTAATTCATCCAGGTGTTTCTTCAGGGATTTGTCCAGGAAGTCTTACAGGGATTGCTCCGGGATTTTTTTCAGGGATTGCTCCAGAAATTTTTCAAATGATTTCTTTAGAAATTCTCCTCAGGTTTTCTTTAAAAAATCACTCAGGGGTTCCCTCGGAAATTTCCGAAATCCTTCTATGCATCATCTTTTCAGGGATGTACCCAAGAACTTCTCCAGAATTAGCTGATGATTTTTTTGAACTATTCCAAGAATTTCTGGAAGAAAAGCTCCAGCGAATAGTATAGGAAGATCATTTTAAAAGAACTTATGCAGAAACCAGGAAATTCTAGGTAAAGCCTCAAAAGAATTCGTAATTCCCAAAAGAGTTCAGCTATAATTTCGCATGTATGTTTTGTAGACATTACCAAAAAAAAAATCAGAGCAAAGTAATGCACGAATAAATAAAAATCCTTAATCTTCCAGAAATTGGTCACCGCTATCAGATCCACGTTGATCAGGTGAGCCTAACGTATTGTACAAAATACAACATAGTGGCAGCTGAATGGCTAAATAATGCTTTTAGAATACAATGTTATTATATTCAATTCATCGTAATGCATTCAGTTTTAAAAGCTAGTAGATACAAAATTGTTATGGGTGCTTGACCACCCCCCCCCCCTGACCGAAAAGCTGCCTACGCCCTTGACTATCATCCTGGAGTTTCTGTTCTTGCTGAAATGCCTCCAGGAATTTCTGCTGGAATTTCTCCAGGAACTTCTACTAGGACTCTTTCAGGAATTTCTCCGGAAAATCTTCAGGAAATCCTTCATAAATGCAATGCTGGGATTCCTGCATCATTTTCCAGAAATATCTGCTAGATATCAACCAGGAAGTTGTTCCTGGAATTTCTCTAGGAAATAATTCACGTATTGCTCCAATGATTCTTTCTGAGATTTCTCCGTGGACGGCTGTTGGAATTCCTTCAAGAATTTCTGCTGGGCCTCATTCAAGAATTCCTTCTAGTATTCCAAGGATTTTATCTAATGACTTGATGACACACGATATGAAAAGGTTTCCTCCACATGGAAATACTGTCTAGGAGCATGAGACATTGGGTCGTATAAATAGAAAATAGTAAACTTGAGCTTACTACGTTTTTTTGTAGTAAATACTTCTTGTGGAATATGTTCGTGGAACATGTGTGGAATATACTACAAACGAAACATTCGGTAAAGTAATATTTACTACAAGTTTTGAGGAGCAAACCTTAGAGGATGCTATTTACTGATGGTGAAGTAAGTGGAATATACCATAATAATCCTGGATATTTCGATTAATACTTGTAAACTTTGGAGAAAACTGATCTAAAGGATATGCTGATAGGATATGCTTGGAAATCTATCCAGAATTTGTTCCGGAATTCCTCTGAGGATTTCTCCCGAAATTCTATCTTGGATTCTTCTTGCATTTCTTACGGGATTTCTCCTATCTTTTACCGTAGTTCCTTCTCCGAAGTCTTTCACAATTTCTTATAGAGTTCTTCCCGCAATTTCTCCCGGAGTTCTTTCTTGAATTTCTGGAGGTTTCTTGTAGTTTCTTCCTAGATTTTTTTCAGAAGTTTCTCTGAAGACTCCATCCAGGAGTTTTCCTCCAAAGTTTGCTTCCAAAGTTCTTTCCGGGGCTTCTGAGAGTTGTTCCTGAGATGTCTATCGGAATTTCTTCTGAAGAAGCTTTTAGCGCGATTCCTGCAAGAGCAATTCTCGAAATATTCAGAGGTTCTCGGGTAGTTTTTCGGGAAAACTCTCCAACAGTTTTCCTGGAATTTTTGCGATACATTTGTACACTTCTTTCAAGGATTTCTCCCAAAGAATTTTATGTGCTTACCTTAGAGCTTCTCGTCAGATTTCTCCCGTAGTTCTTTCGGAAATTTGTCGCACAGGTTTCCAGAGTTCTTGGAGCTCCCTTATATTTCTCCCCATGCTTACTGCTTATCAGAAGGTCAGCTCCAGAGGCACGTTCTCCTCCATTTGGGAAATTTGTGCCATGATGCTTACTGCTTAAACATTTCTACACACCAAACGCTTTCAGCAATGTTTTGCTGAATTTTGCCGAGCTGAAGGGTCCAGCAAAATTCTTTTCTGAACTTTCGGCAAAGTTTGCTGAATTTCAGTAAAACGTTACTGGTGATCAGCAGAGTTAACTGAACAAATGAGTAAAATTTGGCTGAATTTCAGTAAATTTTTTGCTGAAGCCTTCAGCAAAATTTTGCTGAAACCCTCAATCGGTTTTTGGTGTGTAAGATGTATCAATTTTTGTTGGAATTTCTTCCGAAGTTCCTCTCGTTATTCTCCAGTAGTTATTCTCAGAGTTCCTCGCGAGATTCACCAGGCATTTCGAGGAGTTCCAAGGGGTTTCGGGAAGGTTAGGGCTGTGGTTTAGAGCATATCTTAGCTAGTCTTAGGGAGTTCCAGGGGTGTTTCAGGTATCGCAGATGGTTTCAGGGCGATTTCAGGGATTCTCAGGAACATTCAGTGGGGATTCCAGAGGCGTTTCAAGAGCAGATCTCGAGGATGATTTAGGGCCATTTCAAAAAGTCTCTATGATTCTCAGAGGAGTTTCAGGAAAGGTGATCTCAGAAGGATTCAGGCGATTCTCAGGAGAATTCAGGGGGTTTCTGGGGTGTTACAGGGAGATTTTATGGAACTTCAGGGAGCTCCAGGGGCTAGCTGGGCCCCCTCATGGAGTCTCAAGGGCATATCAGGGTACTTTTGAATGCTCAAGGAATTTCAGATGCATTTTAGACGGTCTCATAAGGATTCAGAAGATTCTCAAAAGCATTCAGAGGGGTTTCAGGGGAATTTCTTGGGGCACAGGCAAACAGATGTATTACTTGAAACAAATTGTGATTAAAATCATCGTCCCGAAAACATAATCAATGCTTTTTACACTGTGTTTCGCCAACCGCTGAGTAGATGGCGGTACCGAGCAAACGTCAAACAGGTGCGAAAACGATGCGAGCGCCATGAACGGGTGATTTGCGAACTAAAGAATATTTTAATTATTCGGTAAAAAGTGAAACGATGGGAAGTGAGCTGAGTGAGACGTCTGTTTGTCTGTATTTAGGGTGTTACAGGGGGGTTTTATAGTATTTCAAGGAGTTATCAGGAGGCATACCAGAGTATCTCAGGGTGCTCAGGGGGATTTCGGGGGAATCTCAGGGATGTTTTAGGGAGCTCCAGAGGATTTTTCGGTATTACTGATTCAGGGCATTTCAGGGGGTTCCATGGGGTGTCAAGGGCATTCCAGAGAGTATTAGGAGGATTCAGGGACGTTTCAGGGGGTTTTGGGGATCGCCAGAGGATTTAGGATGATTTAGAGGGTTTCAGGGGCATTTCAGGGTTTATGGGGATTTCAGACACGGCCCTTCAACATCTAAAAACTCCTGCGAAAAAGCTTTAAGCCTTATAAATCAAATATCAAACCCCTCAAATTTCCTTGGAATGCTCCTTAAGCGTACATAAATCTCGTTGAAATTATTAAAGCTTTCTCCTGGAGCCCCTGACATTACTGTTTTAATGCTCGCTTGAAATACCAGAAAAAAATCCCTCTTTTTCTGTCCTATTTGAATTTATGCACTCCCAATCCATGGCATTAAAAGTGGTTCCAGTATATTCCGAGAACAACTCATGGAGAATCCGGGCAAGAACTCCCGAAACTCTTATAAGAGAAATTCTAAAAGGAACACCCGAAACAATTCCGGGGCAGTTTCTTTAGAGAAAGACGTGTGTTCAGTAACAGGGTTGGTTTATTAATAACAAGTTTTTCAGTAGTTGATCGGGTCTAAACATCATCTTGGTAACCAGGGTGGTGACTAGTCAACTGCTCCTACGATTCTACTCTTCACCCCCTCTCAGTTGAATGTCTCCAATCCAATCTTAGTCCGCAATGTACTTAGAGTTGGGGCTGGTAGGGGCTTGGTTAGGATGTCCGCCTCTTGCTGTTGAGTTGGCACGTACAGAAGCTTTACCTTTCCTTCTGCTACAGCTTCTCTGATAAAGTGAAACTTGACGTCAATGTGCTTCACGCGTTTAGTTTCCTCCTTTTCCGCCATGGCAATGGCTCCTTGATTATCCTCGTGTATTGGTACCGGGTACAAGTTGTATTCTCCGAAGTTTGTCAATAGTCCGCTAAGCCAAATTGTTTCGCTAATTGAACTGCTCATTGCAATATATTCAGCCTCCGTCGATGACATTGCCACTGCGCGCTGCTTCTTGGATGACCATAGGACAGTACAGCCGAAAGCCTTGATCAGGAATCCAGATACACATTTGCGATCCAGCTCGTCACTAGCATAGTCTGCATCAACGAAAACTTTGATTGCTGGTTCATGCGGGTTTCTCTTGAATGTCAGCTTCATATTTTTGGTAGCTTGTAGGTATCGCAGTACTCGCTTTGCATGTTTCCAGTGATCCTCTCCTGAAGCATCCTGGAATCTTGCTAAGTAGCCCACAATGTAGCACAGGTCCGGTCTTGATCCCAGCATCAGGAACATCAAGCTGCCAACCAGTTCACGATACGAATAACTGCATCCTCCAGTCGCTGGCCATAACTGCAGCTTTGTTTCAGCAGGCGTACTAGCTGGTTTACAATTCTCCATTCCGAAACGTGACAGGATTTTCCGGATAAATGCTTCTTGAGATAGATACATGCCGCCCTCATCTCGTTCAATCTTGATGCCCAGAAAATGATGGAGTTCATTCATATCTGTCATCTCGAATTCTTCTCTAAGTCGCTTCTTGATACTTACTACGGCTCGTAAATCAGCCGCAACCACGAATAAATCGTCCACGTAGATCACGATGAATGCTTTGTTCCTTCCTTTTCCACGAACGTATAGACAATAGTCGTGCCGAGAGCGAACAAAAACCATGTTGAGGAGAACTTCGTTGAATCGACCATTCCAGCAGCGAGGGGATTGCTTGAGACCATAGAGGGACTTCTTCAACAAGCACACCTGGGACGGCTGACCTTTTATCCCCTCTGGAACACGCATGTACACCTTTTCTTGAAGAACGCCATTGAGGAACGCCGTTTTAACGTCCATTTGGTGAACCTTCATATCTCGATGGGTCGCGACAGCCAGAATCGTCCGAATCGTTGAAAGTTTTGCTACAGGGGTGAATGTCTCTTCATAATCAACATGCTTCCGCTGCAGGTATCCTTTGGCAACCAAACGGGCCTTGTAGCGCTCAGGATTCCCGTCAGCATCCGTTTTCAAGGTAAACACCCATTTGCTCGGAACCGGTTTTCCTGCATCTGGGCATTTTACCATCATCCAGGTTTGATTCTTCTCCAGGGACTTCAGTTCGTCATCGATTGCCTTCCTCCATTCCGTCTCGTGCGGGTGTCCGTCAACCTCCGCGTAGCATGTAGGTACCTGTTGGAATTCATCAGCAGCAGAGAGGGCTCTATAAGGGGCAATAAAATCAGCAAACCAACCTGGAGTCTTGCGCTCCCACTGGACCTCGGAACAATCTCCTCACAGCTGTTCCCATTTGATTGTGGTGGGAGCGCCGATGCACCTTCTTCACTGATATCTTCATCAGCAGGTTCGTACTCGTCTTCAGATTCGCAAGTTTCTGGTGTAGCGTTTCCAGGCTCGACTGCTTCGCGCTCTTCTTCGTTGGTCTCAACAGGGATGGGAATGACTTCTGGGATGACTAACTTCGCAAATTCCTCTTTCTCCGGTGTCTTGAATGGGAAACTTGATTCGTCAAACTTTACATCGCGCGCTACGAACATTTTCCGTTTTTCTAGATTCCGCAAGCGGTAACCAGTCGAGGCATAACCAAGCATCATGCTACGTTGACCAGAGGCATCCAACTTGCTCCTCTTCTGCTTCGGAATCCACGCAAATGAAAGACATCCAAATACTCGTAGCTTACCAACATCCGGTTTTTCACCATGCCCGAGCTCAGCGGGTGTAACACTTCCTCTCAGAGCTTCCGTTGGGCTTCGGTTCGTCACGTAGACTGCATTCAACACTGCTTTTCCCCACATCGATTTCGGTGCGCCGGATTCCTTTAACATCGCTCTCATCTTCTCCGCAAGCGTTCGGTTGAATCTTTCTGCCACTCCGTTGTGTTGAGGGTCGATTCTACTTGAATTCCCTGCTTCGTGTAATACTCGTGCTGCTCGTTTGAAAAATATTCTCTTCCAAGGTCGCATCTTAGGTTTGCAATTTTCGATCCAAACTTGGCCGTCGCCATAGCTTCATAGACCTTGAAGCAGTGGCGTCGCGTAACCTCACTTTTTACCTGTGCACCGACCCTAAAACTTGCAATTGCAGGGGATTTATGATCAAAATCGAAATAGAAATGATTGAAAGCAGCTATTCTCGTCAGTTTCTAATTATTACAAGTAAATTTGTTCAAGAAATTCAAGAATTTATACTTGGTGCACAGGTAAAAAGTGAGGTTACGCGACGCCACTGCCTTGAAGTACTCGAAGACTTGACATTTTCGTTGCATCAGGTAGACAACAGCAAAATGGGTGTAGTCGTCGATGAACGACACAAAGTACTGATACCCATCTGCTGTCCTCGGTGTTATCTGGCCACAGACATCCGTATGAACACGCTACAACGGTCTTGTTGTTCTTGGTCGACTCTTGTTGAACGGTAACCGGATCATTTTGCTCTCAGCACAGCACTCACAAAGTCCGCCTTCGCCATTTACTTCGCCAAGTCCGTCAACCATCTCGTTTTGTTTCAGCCGTTGAACATTCTTGAAGCTCAAATGTCCGAACAGTTTGTGCCATAGCTTCAGATCTTCACTGCCTTTTGCAACCATTGCCGAATCGGACGTCACACAGCTCATCCTCAGATAATACAAACTTCTACGTAGCTTTGCCACAGCTATGGTTTCTCCGTCCTTGGACAATATTGCTCGATCGGGCTTGAAATCTACCTTCACACCTGCCTTCAGCTAACGCGATAACGACAGCAAGTTGAACTTGAGATTCTCCAGTTAGCCTAGTGGTTAAGGCTATGGATCGCCAATCCGGAGACGGCGGGTTCGATTCCCGTTCCAATCGGGAAAATTTTCTCGATTCCCTGGGCATAGTGTATCATTGTCCTTGCCTCACAATATACAAATTCATGCAATGGCAGGCAAAGAAAGCCCTTCAATTAATAACTGTGGAAGTGCTCAAAGAACACTAAGTTGAAGCGAGGCAGGCCAAGTCCCAATGGGGACGTCGAGCCACAAAGAAGAAGAAGAAGATTCTTCACAAAAAGCACATTCCCCATTTGGACGGCTGTTCGGGTTCGTTCGGAAGTTGACCATCAATGTTAACTTCTTTTCCCGATCAGCCCAGATAGCTGTGTAGTGTCGGTAGCGGTTGTCTCAATTGGCTAAGAATAACACTACGGACCGCCTGATCCAGTGGTAAAAGTCCACTAAACAGGTGACCCCTAATTCATGGTGTTATGCGGCTTTATGCTTACCGTGCCAAAGAATGAATGGTTAGGGGGGTCTAATAAAAACCTAACCACAAACGGAGCCTGTGGAGAATTAGGGCGTCCTCCACAGTATTACGCCCTTACTGCGCTAACCGGAGCAATGGTGCAGTGGACCTTGCGTTTCTCCGAGATAATCAGTTGCCCTTCTTAAGTCTCAAATTTGAGGCTAAATAAGGGCGGGGTTATTCAAATGTTGTTAATTAGCTTACATTACTGCCTATATGGGTTCGCTTAATGCGTTTTCGCCATTTGCGTTTTTCAATTGACACCGATTTGGTTCGTCGTTGATATTTCCTTTTTGTGCTGTGATTGTGAAGAGTGTAATCCTGTCTAGTTTGGATAGTGGCTACGGCAAGGAAACCTCAGATCAATTTTCAGCGTAAAAAGCGTATGTAGTCCAAGTGGATCTACTTCAAAAAGTTCATTTTTGTAAGGTAACTTCTGTATAGGTTACCTTGTGAACCCAGCTTTGCTTTTTTCATTATAGATTAACTGTCGTGCCTCGAGCATGCTATATTTTAGAATAACGTTAACAGTATGTTTCAACCTTTCCTTATGGATGCCATCAACTTACCTTACCGGTCAGGCTAAGGCCGGGGTGGCCTCTGCTGTACATAGTAGCCGCCTCCATTCCACTCGGTCCATGGTTGCTTGTCTCCAGTTCCGCACTCTGCGTAGGGTCCGCAGATCGTCCTCCACTTGGTCGATCCACCTAGCTCGCTGCGCTCCACGTCTTCTTGTACCGGTCGGATGACTCTCGAGAACCATTTTAGTCGGGTTGCTATCCGACATCCTGATGACGTGACCCGCCCACCGTAGCCTCCCGATTTTCGCGGTATGGACGATGGTTGGTTCTCTCAGCAGCTGATGCAGCTCGTGGTTCATTCGCCTTCTCCAAGTCCCGTCTTCCATCTGCACTCCGCCGTAGATGGTACGCAACACCTTCCGTTCGAAAACTCCAAGGGCGCGTTGGTCCTCTGCACGTAGGGTCCATGTTTCGTGCCCATAGAGGACGACCGGTCTAATCAGCGTTTTGTAGATGGTTAACTTCGTGTTACGGCGAACTTTATTCGATCGTAGAGTTCTGCGGAGTCCAAAGTAAGAACGATTTCCTGCCACAATGCGCCTCTGAATTTCTCTGCTGGTGTCGTTGTCGGCGGTCACCAGTGAGCCCAAGTACACGAATTCTTCAACCGCCTCGATTTCATCACCGTCGATATGAATTCGGGGTGGCGGGCGCGGTGATTCCTCCCTGGAGCCCTTTGCCAGCATGTACTTTGTCTTCGACACATTAATGACTAGTCCGATTCGCCTGGCTTCACTCTTTAGTCGGATGTACGTTTCCGCCATCGTCTCAAATTTACGAGCAATAATATCAATATCATCGGCGAAACCAAGCAGCTGAACGGATTTCGTGAAAATCGTCCCACTCGTGTTTATCCCCGCTCTTCTTATTACACCCTCCAAAGCAATGTTGAAAAGCAAGCACGAAAGACCATCACCTTGCCGTAGCCCTCTGCGAGATTCGAAGGGACTCGAGAGTGTCCCTGATACTCGAACTACGCACATCACTCGATCCATCGTCGCCTTGATCAACCGTATCAGTTTATCCGGGAATCCGTATTCGTGCATAATCTGCCATAGCTGTTCTCGATCGATTGTATCATACGCCGATTTGAAATCGATGAACAAGTGATGTGTGGGCACGTTGTATTCGCGGCATTTCTGCAACACCTGGCGGATGGCGAACATCTGGTCCGTTGTAGCGCGTTCACCCATAAATCCAGCCTGATATTGCCCCACGAACTCTCTTGCAATCGGTGATAGACGGCGGCATAAGATTTGAGAGAGTATCTTGTAGGCAGCGCTCAGTAGTGTGATCGCGCGGTAATTCCCGCAATCCAACTTGTCGCCCTTTTTGTAGATGGGACACACGATACCTTCCATCCATTCCTCCGGTAATACTTCCTCCTCCCAAATCTTGGTAATGACCCAGTGTAGTGCTCTCACCAGTGCTTCTCCACCGTATTTTAGAAGCTCGCTTGGTAGTTGATCTGCTCCAGCGGCTTTGTTGTTTTTCAACCGGCCAACCTCCTCCTCAATCTCTTGAAGGTCAGGGGCCGGAAGTCTTTCGTCCTGTGCACATACTCCTAGATCTGTTACCACGCCACCTTCGGTACTTGCAACGTCGCCATTGAGGTGCTCATCGTAATGCTGCCGCCACCTCTCGACCACCTCACGCTCGCTCGTGAGAATATTCCCGTGATTATCTCGGCACATGTCGGCTTGTGGCACAAAGCCTCTGCGCGAGCGGTTCAGCTTCTCGTAGAACTTTCGTGTGTCCTTAGCGCGGTACAGCTCTTCCATCGCTTCGCGATCTCGTTCTTCCTGCTGGCGCTTCTTCATCCGGAAGACTGAGTTCTGCCTGTTCCGCGCCTGTTTGTAACGTGCCTCATTCGCTCTCGTACGGTGTTGCAGCATTCTCGCCCATGCTGCATTCTTCTCGTTTTTCAACTGTTCACATTCGCCGTCGTACCAGTCGTTTCTGTGATTCGGAGTCGCGAAGCCTAGTGCTGTAGCCGAGGTACTACCTATGGCGGATCGGATGTCCCTCCAGCCATCTTCAAGTGTAGCTGCGCCAAGCTGCTCTTCCGTTGGTAGGGCCACTGCTAACTGCTGCGCGTAGTCTTGAGCCACTTCTACGTTACGAAGTTGCTCGATGTTGAGCCGCGGCGTTCGACTTCGACGCGTGGTGATAACTGTCGAAAGTTTTGAGCGCATGCATACAGCGACTAAGTAGTGATCCGAATCTATATTCGCACTGCGGTATGTGCGGACGTTGGTTATATCCGAGAAGAATTTACCGTCGATTAGAACGTGGTCGATTTGATTTTCTGTTTGTTGGTCGGGTGATCTCCAGGTGGCTTTGTGGATATCTTTGCGGGGGAAGAAGGTGCTTCGGACTACCATACCACGGGAGGCTGCAAAGTTTACGCATCGCTGGCCGTTATCATTCGATACGGCGTGCAGGCTATTTCGCCCGATTACCGGTCTGTACATTTCCTCCCTTCCTACCTGCGCGTTCATGTCGCCGACAACGATTTTCACGTCACGCGGCGAGCACCCATCGTATGTTTGCTCTAACTGCGCGTAGAACGCTTCTTTCTCGTCATCGGGTCTCCCTTCGTGTGGGCAGTGGACGTTGATGATGCTGTAGTTGAAGAAACGGCCCTTAACTCTCAACATGCACATCCTTGCGTTGATCGGCTGCCACCCGATCACACGTTGTCGCATCTTGCCCAACACTATAAATCCTGTTCCCAGTTCATTGGTGGTGCCACAGCTTTGGTAGAAAGTAGCCGCTCGATGCCCGCTTTTCCACACTTTCTGTCCAGTCCAACAGAGTTCCTGCAACGCCACGATGTCGAAGTTGCGGGGATGTAGTTCGTCGTAGATTATCCTGTCACATCCTGCGAAACCTAGTGACTTGCAATTCCATGTTCCAAGTTTCCAATCGTAGTCCTTATTTCGTCGCGTGGGTCTTTGCCGATTGTATCGAGTCGTATTTTCTCCTATGTTATTCGCAATGGGGATTTTTACGGGTGGCTTATTGGGCCTACGCCAACACTCCTGTCTCGCCGGAGGGCCATCGTGCCAGTTCTGTTTAACGTCCCAACCAACACTGGGACGACCACGCTGATGGGGCTACCACCTTGGATCTAGCTGGGCGTGGTGCAGCGTTTCTTACTCAGCCGCTGGATGCCAGAACAGACGCTGTTTGAGCCGCACCTCCTTGGTGAACAGACACTCGGATCGTACCTCCTCAATCTAGCTGATGTCAGAAGGACAACAGTGCCCAGGCTGCGCTACCAGCTAAGCACACAACTCTTAGCTGGCGGTCTTTGTCATCGCTTGACCCGTGGAAGCATGAGGTAGGAACTTGTGAGGACCAGAGCTATATTGGACGCTCTCCTTATCGACTCACCGTTTTGCAGCCCATGGATGCCATCAAGCAAGCTCTTGTTTTCAGCATCTTTTCGCTGATATTTGGCATCTGAAGTAGCTCAAACATTGATTTGAGATGCTTCAGTTTGATGGAATACTTAGGTAGTACAGTTCATGGTTAACTTAACATAGAATTGCACCTAACCCAACTCTGCATGAGCAGAATTTGTCATGAGTTGACTGTTTGGCATGTGTCAGATGAGGACTCTCCATTTGACCTTTTTGCACTTTAGAGTGTTCCTTCGCAAACTTTGCGTATTCAGGCGTCCCTGCTCAACAAGCTTGGGAACCTGTAATAATTGGTTGCGATCACATTTTATGGATAACTCGCTTCCATTGCTACTCTAAGAGAGTTTTATTATGGTTTTGTTATTACAACGCACTTCATTGTGGTATACCATATCTACTGCTTTGAAAAAAGCTTGTCCTCTGCGGTCTGTGCGGACCGCAAGAGGTATTCCTGAATGGAACTCGGACCTGTTCAAGTTCTAAATATCTTCGGATAAACCAGTCTTTCGTATAGCTACGAATCTTTAGCTTCTACCCCGAGGATTGAATCTATAGAATCGATTTAGTGGGCACTAAAAAGCTCTGCTTACTTCAAATCTCCTGGAGCAAATGGGACTTTGTCCTATTTTTCTCCAGAGGGATTTGAGTTTTTCAAACATGTTTTGAACTCTTGTAGTTTTCTATTGGGTATTTTCATGGCGTGAAATTACTCTGTAGTTTTATCCCGAAAGGGTGCGTGCGTTGTAAAAAGAAGGAATAAGTTCCAGATTTATCTGGTTACGTCGTTCTTTCTGAAATGCTCGAAACGCATTGTCGATTATCACATCAGTGATGTTCGTCTGGCTTACATGCCTGTTCATGTGAACTCACATGTCTCCCAATTTGGGATCTCTTTTACACAAAGTTGAATACGTTTTCAAGAAAGCACTCGCTCAAACGTAGTTTTTGCTTGGGTGATTTCATGAATATTGAGGATGCTTTTGATGACGTGCCTTTCTATGTCATATTGAAAGTCGCATGACGTCGCAAGCTACCTCCAATGAGCTACAGGCTCTTTTTACGCTAATGCGTTTTACAGTGTCCTTTTCAGGGCACTGATTAACCCCGTTGTGGTATGAGCTATGAGCTCTCGTTGCGCTTATGCGTTCATTCCCTCTTCTAGGGCACCCCTTCCTATTTCATCACCTTCCCCTTTCCCAATTCCCATCCCTTGTCCCATTCTCCCTCAGGTAAATGATGAAATAGGCTCATATGTATGGCGATGGCACAAATGTCCCAAATGGAGGATAACGTGCCTCTGGAGCCGGCCTTCTGATACCTGATACCTGATACATTCCCCAGAGACAACGTCAGGCCGCTTCCATTTACGGCAACCTTTCCTTTCACCGTTCCTTCTTTGGTAGCAGTTAGCTTCTCGCCTTCTTTCGCATTTTCGATCACCAAGGGCTCGCCGAACTCGCATAAATCTTGAAAATAATCTTCATTATACGCCATATGCCGACTTGCTCCCGAATCCAGGATCCAATCGATGAACGACTCTGCCTTGTGATCCTTTCTTTTTGCCTGAGACAGAACCAGCGCAATTTCTCTATCCACAAGAACGGTCGCGACTTGAGCCTTACCATGTCGATTCTTCATCTTCGGACAGGAGAATTTCTTGTGTCCCACTTCGCCGCATACGAAGCATTTTCCTTGAAACTTGGTTTTCTCCTTGCTTCTCACCGGCTTCGCTGCAAATGCTGATCCTGATCCATCCGAAACACTATCCACAAAGGAACCGCTCTCTCTTCCCGATCGCTTCTGTTCTTCAGCCAATAATCGTGCCTTCACAGTGTCCAGCTTCAGCTGATCGTCTCCAAGATTCTCCATAGCGGTAGTCACGACATCATAGGACGACGGCAGTGAAATGAACAGTTGACTTACGGCATCCAACTCCGAAACAGTAGCTCCAGCTCCTTTCAACTGGCGGATCAGCTCATCAAAGCGGCGGAAATGGTCCATTAATGGTGTTCCTTCTACCATCTTCAATGTTGCCAGGGATCTTCGAATGTAGATTTGCGTTGCAAAACCCTTCTTCGCAAACGTATTCGCCAGGGAATTCCACATCTCCTTCGCAGTATCCTTGTCGCACACATACTCCAGATGCGAATCAGCAATATACGCCACCAGAAGAGGGTCTATCCTGGGCTCTCCACAGGAGTTTTTCTCAGCATATTTTTCAAAGGATTTCCCCACGATGATGTCTTCTCGAGATTTCTTCCAGGAGAGATTTCTACAGGAATTATTCATGGGATTTCTACTAGAGCTCCTCCAAGGATTTCTTCCTGCAGGAGGAGCGATCTGACTAAGGCGTGAGTGTTCTCCTTCCAAAATGACTTCTGCAATTTCCTCAAGAAATTTCCATGAGTTTTCTCATAGAGATTTCCCGGGATTTCTACAGTAGTTTCTCCAGGGATATTTCTTTAAGATTCTCGCGGGATGTCTCTTCAAGTTCCTCCGGTGATTTCACTCGGAGTTTCACTCGCGAGTTCTCTTTCCTTTCAGTGTTGCACCTGGGATGTCTCTTTGAGGTTTTATTTCCTTATCGTAGACTTTCTCCCAAGATTTTTTCTGGGGTTTTTCAGGAGTTCCTACTGAAATCTCTGCGGAAGCTATTGCTGATATTGCTCATGAAGTTCTTCTCGCAATTTCTTTCAGCGGTTTTTCTAGGCGTTTCCTCGTACTTAGTTTCTTACGGTGGTCCTTCTATGATAATATTTTCCCGAAATTATTCTTAGAGTTCTCCGCCAAACTCCTACCGGAAATAGTCCCAAAATTCTGGGTGCTTATTTTGGAATTTTTCAATTGATCCCAGAGTAATTGCAGGAATTCACCATGTTTTTTTTTCGGAATACCTGCCAGAATAGCCTACGAAATTCCTCATAAGGATTTCCCTTCGAAATATAGGAAGGAATCCAGGTGAAATCTTCCGAGAAAAAAAACGCAAAAACCTTTTGGGAAAATCTTGGAAAAAAAGTTCGTAAGAAATCCTGAAAAAAAAACTGGGATATCTCGGGAAAAATCTGGCAGCATTCACGGGAGAAAATTTTGTGAAAAACCTCGCCCATTCTACACAAATCAACTTAGTGCTGGTAAGCGGTGGCCAATTTCTGGAACGTTAAGGATTTTTCTTTACTCGTGCATTGTTTTTTTTTCTGGAGATTATAATTTGTTTTTGTTAATATCTACAAAACTATTGTGACAACTTATAGCTGAACTAGTTTGGAAATTACGAACTCTTTTTAGGACTAAACCAGGCTTCATATACTCCTCTATACTGCATTGACGTATTCCCGGAAGGATTCTTGGAAGAATTCTTGAAGGTATTCTCGTGAAAGGCTTGAAACTATCACTGGAGGAAACCCTCGAAGTGTCCCTGTAAGAATTTCTGAATTTGTCCAGGGATTCCCGGACAAACTTTTGTTGAATTTCTTGGAGGTATTTCTTCCAAGGATGAGAACTTTCAAATGAACGAATTCCTTTACGAATAGCTGGAATGTATTCAAAAGAAATTTCGGGAGGACTGTAAGAAGCAATTCCTAGAAGAATTCGTGGTGCATTTTCTAAAGAATTTCCGGGATTAAACCCTGGATGCATTCCGAAGGAGTCTTCTCTGGGTCAACTTCTGAAGGATTTCCTGGAGAAATGTCTGAAAGCACTTCTAGCATGTAAGTACTTATATGTTTAACGTAAGTCGCAGTGACTGTGAAAGAATCACAGAATATATTGATTCGCAGGACGAATTTCTGAAGAAACTCCTTTGCAGGAGCTGCAGGGGGTATTCTTGAAGAAATTTATGGATGGATTCCTGAAAAAAAATCTGTGAATAAACTGCTTAAAGATCTCTCGGAGATAATTGTGAAAGAATTCTTGGATGACTTCTTGAAGAATTAACTGGCTTTCATTTCGCTTTAAAATTATCTTTAAAAATTCCAATAGGAACAGTAGAAATTTCTCTAGACATCCTTCAAGTAATTAATGTAAAAAGTCTTCTGGTAATCCTGGAAAAATTCTTGGGTAAATTCCTGGAAAAGACGATGAACGGATTTCTGAAATTTGTGACCGAAACTCTGAATAAATTTTTGAAAATATCCCGAGAGGAATTTGGGAAGGAATCACTACAGATATTCCTGAAGCAATCCTAGAGAATCCCTAGAAAAATTCGTGCAGGTATGCCTGGAGTAAACTCTGTAGGAATCCCTGAATTTCTGAAAGTATATCTGGAGGAATTTCTAAAGGAATCCTTTGAGCAATTGTGGGAGGAATCCCTGGAGAAATTGCTGAAGAAATCTCTTGATGAATTCCTAGACAAATTTCAGGAGGAATCCTTGGAGGAATTTTTGGACGAATTCTTGGAAAAATCATTAGAGAAATTTCTGGAGAAATTCTTGGGGGAATTTTTGGAATAATCTCTGAAGGAATTCCTGGAGGATTTCCAGAAGGAATTTCTGAAGCAACCTCACGATGATTATCTGGAGGAACTTCTGGACAAATTCCTGGTTGAATCCCAGGAGGAACTCCTGGAGAAATCCCTAGAGCAATTCTTGGGGAAATTTCGTGGAACTATCTTTGGAAGAATTCGTGGAGGAATCCCTGAATGAATTCCTGGAGGATCTCTAAATCCCTGAAGAATTTCCTAGATGAATTCTCAGAGGAATATCTGGAGGAATCCTGGTAAAATCCAGGAGTGGAATTTCTGGTGGAATTCATGGAGGAAACCCTGAAAGAATTCCCGAGGGAATACCTGAAAAAAAATCCCAGAGTAACTCCTGAAGAATTTCATAAACTAATTTCTGAAGGGATCCTTGGAGGATTTTCAGGAGAAATTCCTGGATCCTGGTGAAATTCTTGGAGGAATTCTTGAAGAAATACTTAGGGTAATTTCTGGAGGAATTCTTGGTGGAATTCCAGGAGATGTCCCTGCAGAAATAAATGGATTCAATCCTGGAGGTAGGCCTGGAAGAAATCCTGAAGGAACTTCAGGAAGAACTCCTGGAAGAATACCTGGAATAATTTTAGATAAATTCTAGTGGGAATTCCTGGGGGAATTTCTGAAGGATTCCATGGAGAATTTCCTGAAGAAAGTAACCGTAGTAATTTCTAATGTAATTTCTGGATCAATCCCTGGAAGGATTTTTGAAGGAATTTCTGAGTTAGTTGCTGGTGGATTTTCAAGGCATTCCTGGATGAGTCTCTGAATGAAATCCTGGAGAAACGCTTTGAGGAATCCCTGGAGGAACTCCTGGAGAAATGCATGGAGGAATTCGTAGAGCAATCCCTAGAGGAAAACCTGAAGGAATGCCTGGAGGAACTCTTGGAAAAATTTCTGGAGACATGCCTGTAGGAATTCCTGGAAGAATCTCTACAGAAATTCCTTGAGAAATCTGTAGAGGAATTGCTGAAGGAATCTCTGCATGATTTCCATCAGCAATCCCTAGAGAAATCCCTGGAGGAATTCCTAGAGGATTTTCTTGAAGAATCGCTGGAGCACTTTCAGGAGGAATCCCTCGAGGAAACCATGGAAAAAATCCAGGAGGAATCAATGGAAGAATTCTTGGACGCATCTCTAGAGAAATTCCTTGGGGTATCTCTATGACTCTATAACTCTTGGAGGAATCCCTCTAGCAGTTCCTGAAGGAATCTCTGAAGGAGTTTCTGAAGAAGCCCCAGGAGGAATCTCGGAAGCAATCCCCAGTGGAATTATTAAGGGAATCTCTAAACAGTTTCTGGTTTCTGGAAGTCTTGGATTAATTCCCGGAGGAGCTTCTGAAAGAATTCCAGTAGGAATTCCTGAAGATTTCATGGTGGCATTTTTAAAATCATCCCTGAAGGTATTCCTGAAAGAATCACAAAAGGAATTCACAAAAGTGAATTCCTGGAGGAATTTATTGGAGGAGTTTCTGAAGAAACCCCATGAGGAATCCCGGAAGCCATCCCATGAGGAATTCCTTAGGGCATTTTAGGAAAGCTTTCTTAGCGAATTTCTGGAAGAATTTCTGTAGGAATCGCTGGATCAAGAATTTGAAGAAATTTATGTCTGCAGTAATTACTGGAAGAATATTTGAAGGAATACCTGGATGGACTCCTAAAGGATTTTTTGTACAAAATGTTTAAGCAATTCATGGATTATGTTTTCAATAATCTCTAGTAAGATTTTCTGAAAGAATTTCTGGAAGAATGAAATCCCTAGATCAATTCTTGAAAGAACCTCTGGAAAAAGCCATGATGGAATAACTGCAGCAAGCTATTGGACAATTCCTGGAGGAGCATACTCATGCTCATATAGTTTACGAAACCAGGAAGAAATCTTAAACAGTCATTTTGTCACCCAAGGCCCCATGACGCTTAAAAGTCCTAGCTACGCCAATGGAAATCTCTGGAAGAACTGCAGAAATCTCGCAAAAATCCCGGGAAAAACTGTCGAAAAGCCATCCCGAAAAACCACTATCAGAAGGCCGGCTCCAGAGGCACGTTATCATCCATTTGGGACATTTGTGCCATGAAGTGCCAGAAATCTCGGAAGGAACAACTGAAGAATTTCGGACAGAGCACTGGGAGTAAATGAAGGAATCTCCAGATGGCATTCCTGGAAGAATCCAAGAATGAAGTTCCTGGAGACATCGTTAGGAGACATCGTTAGGAGAAATTCCTACAGTAACCGCCAGGTTTCCTACGAAGAGCTTCTGATGAAGATCTCCAGGATGAATCCTTAGAACAAGATTCTTCAAGAATCCCAAGCAGGAGCTTCTGGAGGTATCCCTAGTAGGCATTTCTTGAGGAATTCACAGACGGAGTTCCTCGAGCAAACCCCAGAAAAAGAAAGAAGAATCCACAGAATCCACAGAAAATCTCGAAGAATCCACAGATAAAATTTCAGGAGTAATTTTTGAAAATCTTCAGAATGATTTCAAACAAAGCTTCTAATAATGATGCTAAAGTTTTGGATATATGAGAATCTTTCTCCGCAAGATTTTTTAAACTGTTATATATGTATACACTTTATTAACGGTACTCAATTACCACATACAATCGTGACACCTTCAGGACAGAAATATGTATGTTATTATTAAGTTAGAATACTTTGCAAAATATTCACTTACCAACTCCGTATTTATTGCTGGTAGGAATCCACATCATGTTTGTTAAACCACTACAACTTTGCACAGTTGAAAGAATTCCACTTAATTCGAAAGATGATTTCACAATTGAGATTCACAAAGAATTATTTCGACATTTTCTTAACACTAGTTTTCACTTGTTTTCGATACCTTATCTTAATATTTTTACAATTTTTCGAGATTCACATTCGTTTCACTACTGCGATGATGCAGCCTCCAGCTTTCAATCGCCTTATCTTTCTATCTTCCTTCTTCTGAATCACTTTTTATCTTCTAACTTTCAACCAATCAACCGAAACCGCCCAGCTTCTCTTTCGGCACATCGAGATGATTATCAGATATTCAGGTGCTTCTAACGATTGGTTTCGACAGTATAAAAACAACAGATCACCAGATTTTCATCGATAGGATGACCTTATACCTTATCATTCACTCACTTCTCGGGGGAAAAACGATTCGACTTTCCGCAAACGAGATTCCAAAATATTTCGCATTCAACATCAGCAGGCGTCCGCCTCGGCGATGACGGCGACTATGACCGAGAAAAATCAATAAATCGAGAGCACTCCCTCCTTTATCCCGGGCCAACACTGTTGCAGCGGCAGCAGTCAAAGCAACCCGCACCGTGCCCCGAACAAAACACTGACTGCCTCGCCCGCGCGCCGCCTGCTCAGACTCAACCTTGGAGATTCTTCACTGCCAACTACTTTGATCTCACAGATTGCTTCGAATGGACCACTGATAATTAGATTAATCTAACTGGACACCGCAGCCACAAAGCCCCTTTCTTCCCTTGCAAGGTGGTTGAAGGAGGACTGTCTCGGACCTTCCTCCAGGGTGAAATCCCCTCACTTCCGCCCCAGGAAAAAAAAAACCGCTCTCACAATACGCCACAGACTACCGACCGACGGAAACTCGCGACGACGATGGGCGCTTTCCTTTTCGCGGCCGGACGCGAACTTCACTCCTCCCAAGAGTCCCAACAACCAGCCAGCGCAAGCAAAGACGACTTTCTTTCAGCGACGTTCACACGCAACTAGCTCGACTCGACTCGACTAGGTGACTAGCCTGGACGACGGCGGACGATTGATTGACTCAGACTCAGACAGACGACCGCAGCAGCAGCTTTGAGTTTCTGCAAGCCCCAAGTCAGTCCAAGGAGGATACATTTTACTAAATGTATTCTCCTTGAAGTCAGTCAGCCAGAGCCAGGGCAAGATCTTTGGTTGGGTTGGATACAAACACTCCCGTCGATCTCGGACACGGCGCGATGTGACACCCACACACCGTTTTCATAACGGTAGTGTGAGTGTTGTTGGCCCTCGCCGTAGTATTCCCAGTGTTTTCATTCATTCCAAGCGAATGAAAACACTGGAACCGGACTGGCACACCACGGTGCACCTCAAGGAGGATACATTTTACTAAGGTGGCGCAGATAAACATTGCAAACCACTGGTTGTCTCTTCCACTCTTCTGGTGTTCTTATGCAACTAAAATAGTGACGTCACTATTTCAGTTCCATAAGAACACCAGAAGAATGGAAGAGACAACCAGTGGTTTGCAATGTTTATCTGCGCCACCTTAGTAAAATGTATTCTCCTTGGGTGCACCTGACCTCGCAAACACGCACACTACCGTCAAGGAGGATACATTTTACTAAGGTGGCGCAGATAAACATTGCAAACCACTGGTTGTCTCTTCCACTCTTCTGGTGTTCTTATGCAACTAAAATAGTGACGTCACTATTTCAGTTCCATAAGAACACCAGAAGAATGGAAGAGACAACCAGTGGTTTGCAATGTTTATCTGCGCCACCTTAGTAAAATGTATTCTCCTTGCACTACCGTTACTCCGGTATAGTGTTTGCACTGCTGGTTGGGTGACAAAAGCATAACACAAACAGGCGCGGGAGTTTTTTTTGTTTACTTTGTTGTGACAGCTACCAGCATCGATTGTTTTGGTTTTGAATCGATCATCATGAGCAGCGCGCGAGGAAGTCAGAGAGCAGGAACGCAGAAAACGTGCGATGATGCACGGAAAAGTCGACACTGATTCTTCATTAGGGCCTAACTAACATTTTCGATTTCTCTTAATCGATCCTTTCTTTGTGTGACACTTTGCGGAAAGTGTATCAAGTTTTCCAGATTTTTTGGTGTAAATTCGAAGACGACGACTACAATGTAGTATGTGTAGTATATGTAGTATAATAATAATGTCATTATTATACCGCATTTAGTTCACCACTGGACGTGAACTGCGACTTCATAAGTGCGAAAACGTAAATAAAAGTGCGCGATTGCATCAAATCAGGTTGATGGCTTTCGGCGCACTATTTCTTCAATCTATGGTGAACAAGTGCTCTGAAGACACCGAGTTGATTTGATGCAATCGCGCACTTTTATTAGCGTTTTCGCACTCGTGAAAACTAGTGCGATAGTCCAGTGGTGAACTAAATGCGCTAAGGTACACCGGGGCAAGTTGAAACGGGTGGGGCAAGATGAAACAGCGAGTTAACATGATGTTTTTTAATGATAATAAACAGTTTGATCGCCATAAAACATAGTTTTTGATTCAAACAATCTTTTGGCGAAGGAAAAATTTCGAAATTGTATTGAACTCTATTTCAAAACTTCGTGTTTCATCTTGCCCCACCCGTTTCAACTTGCCCCGGTGTACCTTATATTATTTCTTTATTAGTGAGGCTTTCAGCTACAGACTGGTTAACCTCCTAAACGACGACTACATCTTGCTCTAGAAACAAAAAAAAATAATGCGACACTGATTCTTCATTAGGGCCTAACTGACATTTTTGATTTCTCTTCATCGATCCTCTCTTTGTGTTAATACAGAATGTGTATTGAGTTTTCCCAAATTCTAGATTGAGTTTAAATAAGGGCGAAAGTAACATGAGAGAGTTCTCTTCATCGACTCTCTCTTCTGCAAATTAAAGTGACAAGATGCAAATTTAATCAAACTTTTTTACACTTAGACGCTAGATTGCATCGCAACCTAGCGATCTATGACCAAAAAGTTCAACAATACTTGCATCTTGTCACTTTAATTTGAAGAAGAGAGAGTCGATGAAGAGAACTCTCTCATGTTACTTTCGCCCTTATTTAAACTCAATCTAGAATTTTTTGATTGAAATGCGAAGGAGATGACTACATCTTGCTATAGAAACAAAAAGAATAATGATTTTGTTCGTTTTCATCAAGTTATTAGCGAAAGAGATAGTCGACGAAGAGAAATCGATCAAGTCAGTTAGGCCTTTATGAAAAATCATTGTCGAATGATTTTGTTTGTTTTGTTATTAGCGAAAGAGAGAGTCAACGAAGAGAAATCGATCAAATCAGTTAGGCGCTTAAGAAAATCATTGTCGAAGTTCTTGCTACAGAATAAGTCGTTTAATCGATCTCGAGTTACTCCATAACCGTAGGGAAACGACCAGAGCACTGATGATTGCAGACACGCTACAAGGACGTATAGACTGTGGGACAATCCTGGAACAAATAAATTTGAACGTTCAGCCACGTGCACTTCGCAATAGCATTCCACTAAGATTGCCTCTGCGAAGATCTAATTATGCGATGCACGGCGCCATCCACGGGTTGCAACGGATTTTCAACAGAGTCGCATCAATCTTCGACTTCCATTTGGCCCGGGAAACTCTTCGCCGGAGAATCTCTTCGTTTTTTTTACAGTAGAATCAACTGACTACGTCTGTGTTAGAATTTAAGTTAGTATTTTACCTTTTGACATGTCTTTTGTTTCGTTTGCAAGCATATTTCTTCATGTATTATGTATTTAATTTTAACACCAAACATCATATTGGGGCATGTTGCTGCCTGTTGATGCACACACAACAAATAAACAAATAAACCGTTATTCACCATGTGAAAGCATCCAAGCTGCGTGTTACCGCACCTAGCTACAAAGCAGCAAATGAAATTGCTCAACACGAAGCGTTTAACCCTTATGTGGCCGACAGAGTACCCGGGAACCCAGCGCCCATTTAAAAAGCACGGTGTAGAAAAAAGCAAAAAGTTTGTCGGACACATAACGGTTAATGTTGAATTCGCCGTCTATGTGCCAGCACGAGAAGTGGAGGTGGAGGGGAAGATCCTCGACGAAACGCTGACATGTGAGAACATCAAGACCGGCTTTGGTCGATTCAAAAATAGGTCAATTCCTGATGTGGCTATCCTAGACTGTAAACACTTATCTAAGGCTTCCATGGAAGGAAATAAAAAGGTGTACTCGACTTCAGCGTTTTTTCGAGTGACTTTTCCAGGCTCCGTCCTCCCGGAATTTGTTGTAATCGATGGTGGTTCTTACCCAGTGCGTCTTTTCAGGCCGAAGGTTTTTAATTGTACCAAATGCAAGCAGTTTGGTCACAGTGCTAGCTTTTGCGACAACAAGCCCCGTTGTGGCAAATGCAATCAGGCTCATTTAGAGGACTCTTGCACACAGGAAGCGGAAAATGTAGCTACTGTGGCGGAGATCCACATGACTTGCGTGAATGCCCGGCTTACAAAAGACGCATTCAAAATGAGAGTCGCTCTATTGTTAGGCGCTCCAAACAGACTTAAACGGAAATGGTAAAATCTCAGAACTCGCCCGCTACCATGTCTGAATCAGCTGTTCCAGTTGAAAATCCATATCAGAAGTTGTCTTCCGATGATCAGGACGATGGCGAAACTGATGAGGGTGGATCTCTTTCGGAGGTACACGCACCTGGGAAAAGGAAGTCATCATTTTCTCCGGGATGGCGCCGAAAGGTCTTTTTGAAGTCTTCCCTCAAAAGTTTGCCTAATGTCAAAGGAGGCGGGGTAAATTTAAAAACTCCGAAAAATCAGGTTCCTTTAGCTTCAGATCCATGTTGTAGCATGAACCTGTCACCCCGTCTCCGCCTGTTAAATACACTTCAAATAGAAATATTCGACAAGGTAGCAAGAAAAAAGCTACTAAAGTTCCTCGCAATTCAAGCAAACCTCCTAAACCCAAGCGAGGACTGTTTAGTTTTAGGGTTCTCCTCGTGGATCGCTTATATAATGCCCTCGGCCTTCCAGAAACATTTAGAGGCATTATTGACATGTTTATACCTGCAGCAGAAGAATATCTTCGGAATCTGACACAATCATGGCCCCTCCTTGCTGCGATCATATCTTTCGATGGATAATTCATCAAGTGAGGTACAAGATATGATCACTGTGCTACAGTGGAACTGTCATAGTCTAAATTAGACCAGTTTAAGTTTTTTATTCACAACGCTGACTGTGATATATTTGCCCTTTGTGAAATATGGCTTTCTTCTGAAGATGAACTCAACTTCCACGATTTTAACATTATAGCGCACATTTACACAGGATTAACCTCGCGTTGAGCAATGTTTGTACCAAGGATCGGTATATTCGCCTCACTCCATTCATATTCACTCCTCTTTGCTGAAGCGAATCGAGAAAGATGCAGCAAACGGATTGTCGTGATCAAACACGCAACCCCATCATCAGTGGGGAGCGAAACGCAAGCTGTTTGACATGGATATTCGTTGCCGATCGTCGCAGTTTGGATCGCAAGCGAATGAATGAATGGCGAATGGTGATGAATGCTGGTGAGCGATCGAAGCGGCTATTATCATAACTAGAAGAGAATTTCTGCATGTAATGCACACATTTTTAGTGTATTGTTGTTGAAATGCTAGATTAGCAAAGAAAATAATAAACATTGTTAGAAAACTTCAAATATTTGTGCGCGCAATATCACCTACGAATCGCATCACCGCTCGATCGCTTGCGATGCGAATGTGGACGAATGTTTAAATTCCATGTGTGGCTTCCCACCGTTCGCCGGTGTTTGCTGTCGTCGCTGACAAGCAAACACACAAACTAAAGCGACAACCGTTCGCTGTTGACTGTATTCGAATGTGGAAGAAGATGAAAAGTGGAAATCAGGAACCCTGGTTTGTACTAAGTGCGGTTCCGGTTATGATGACATCGACCACGTAGTTTGGCAATGCCCGGATAATGACGCCTCCAGAGCGCTACTATTGGATACCCTTGAGGCCCGAGGTAGACAACCCTTTGTTCTTGTGAGAGATGTGTTGGGGACCCGCGATGTCACATACATGGGATGTATTTTCGACTTTCTTCGCTCTGATGGTATAAAAGTTTAATTCGCTTGTGTTTTCTTCTCCATTTTTTTCTCTGTTTTGTCCTTTTTGTGTTACCAAGCTGCTCCTGGCCATCCGGAAGACCAAGTCCCACAACAAGTGTGTACCAACACCACAAGGCACCGAATACGCTAGCAAAATGCGATTCACTCCCGGATGAGCAGCAGTGAAACCTTGTCCCAATCCTTACCCTGTCCATCCCTGAAAATGTGACCTTCTAACCTCGAGCTGCCACGAGTACCCTGGCTTCCACCCATTACTAACAGATATCATTAAAAAGTTATTACTCTGTATAATGTATACTATTAAGTACAAAGAAAGATCCTCGGTTCCGAAAAGCGTTATACGCGATTGAGCCCCAAATAAATGAACTAGATAAAAAAAAAACAGTATTGTAAAAATATTCTTTCAGCCCTTATCCGCTGTTACCCGGCAGGGCGGCCTAAAGCAGGGTACCTCCACTAAATATTGGATTTCGGATGAAATTAATTGATAAAATATATAATTTTAAATTTTGCAATAAAAACTCTATTAGATACGCCTGACCTGTTTTGCCCCGTTCTCCCCAAGGCACTGGTCGACGTCACTCTTTGGGGCCCTTGCTGCAGTGGTGGTGGTGGTCGCTGTTCCTTCCAGAGTGTCTGAAAACACATGTATACATGAATGAGACAGTGTGCCATGCGCTGGTTTGAAATGCGTCTCAAGAAAATTTGTGAGATTTGAGATCGTAGCATGCTCATAAAAAATCTAGTGTACGTGTCTCAATGAGACGTCTCGTGAGACTCGTCTCATTGAGATGTTCATCAGATCAAACTAATAGCAACACAACATTTTTAGAGGCCCATTATTAGTTCTTAGAGTTCATTATGAGTACATAGTGACGAAACTTATTCCGCTCTAGAAGCAAGGCACAAATTAAATCTGTGAAAATACCAAGTGATACTAGCGAAGGGTTTGGTACTCCTCCTCCTTCACCAACCGTTTGGTGACGCCAATCGATTTCTATCCTCACAAAACGTAATGATCACAACCGCTCGTCTGTACCCACCACTGCCACTACCATTGGCTGGGAGTTGTGACTACTTTATTAGTCATAGAGGACAACTCAAATCTGTTCTCGTTCCTAGTCGCTCCAGGCTCCACTCCATAATCTGATAATGGTATTTGTAAGGTGAGAAAAAAGGTACCTTTATCAAAACTTTCGTTCCCGCTCATTTGTGCTAATTTTTCAACGATTGACTTTCAGCGACGAATGATAAATTTCTTGACCAGATTGTCCGGACGTTTTGATCGATTCTACTGACCTGCGAGCATCTTCTGCGTACTTTGAAATATGTAAAACATTTAAAAATACATAAAACCACTGATTGAAACTCTTTTGTTCCGCTGATTACAATCAATTCGAAAATGAACGGCGGTACCATTTCCCTGCAACTTAAACCACCCTACCATCCCTCTCTGTTGGTCAAACAGAACACGCCGTTAAAATCATCAACCGGAAGCCCACGAGATGACCAAATGAGCACCAAAAGTACTCTTACCCAATCTCTCAAAACATTATGGACATACTCACATCACTGGGGAAGAAGCCCCTACCAGGATTGTTCCTTGTTCCACCTTTCCCGTCGTAAAACAACCTCTACCCCAGCATACATGACCCAAACATCCTCCGCTTTCGAAAAACGTCAACCCAATCCACGCTGAACATCATCTGCAAATGTCATCTTAGTGAAGGATTCAAGAATGTAGCAGGGTCGGGTAATAACAAGCTGTACATGGAGCTTGTCTCATTGAGACGTCTCATTGAGACTCGCAATGCTAATGTGATGTGCACCAACATCGTGAGTCTCAAGCTCAAGGAATATTAATGTGCGCACAGCCAACTTTTCTCAATCTCGTAGTGAGATTTGTGCGTACAGATACTCTGGTTCCTTCGCTCCCGCACGGACTATGCGGAGCTTCTTCCTTCTTCTTCTTCTTTCTTCTTCTGCTTCACTTTTGGGCACTTTTGGACTGTAAAACAGTCGTCCTTGGCGTTTAGCTAGGGAGAAGAGCGGGCTCCTTTGTCGGATCCCCCCTAGCGACGGTGGCGATAATACGCCGGGCAAGTCACTCGCCGTGACTAGCCCTGGTAGTCTCCTCAGAATACTACCACAGGTGGTGAGCCCCCTGTCTTCGTCTTCCTTGACTGTTAGCTACACGGGCGAGACTAAGCTCAATTGGCTGAGCCCGTGTAGCGAAGACGGTGGGTGCTTGTCGACACTTGGCTAAACCGCCGGGAAGCGAAACACTCCTTTATAATTAGCTTCCCGTGATGGCGGCGGTCGTCACCCTTGTAGCACTATCACTGCACTACACTTGGTTACCGAATCACGGGCCGGCAAAAGCTTCGGGGAACAATTATGGTTTATTGATTCACTCCCGACGATGCTGGGGACAACCATCCAGCAGACGCGCGTCGCGGTGGCACAAATTCACAGTTGGAACGGCACTTTTCGGACAAAACCGCGGACGGATAAAAAACGCGTCTATCGCTTACCGTGACTCGTAACTTTTCTTCCGAATGAAAACAAAACAGCCATACACCGCACTCGATTGTTTCTCCTGCTGCTGTCGATGTGTGCTATGAGGGGAGATTGGGGGTCAAATGACTCACCGATACAATACACATACGATTTTAATTCCCTAAATTAACCCTCTAATACCCAATCCCGCCTTTAGACGGGGTATAGTTTGATCATTTTTGTAATTTTTGTTTCGTAGAAAATCATTTTTTTTTATTTTTTTGGCTGATATTTAGGACTGTTCTGTATATCTCAAAATGGTTTTTGGTGTATTTTAAAGCGTATTTACATTTTTAAAAAATCATTGAAAAATTGATGTTTTAGACACCTTTTAGAAATCATTGTTTATTTTGTATTGAATAGCTACAATTAACATATTTTAAATTTTTCCCAAATCATTCTATCCTTGTTTAATAGTTTAAGGGAATCGAATACACTCTAAAATTATTTTCCTTAAAATTACACGGAAAATAAAATTTTCTGTAAAAAAAATTTAAAATAATAATATTTCAACAATAATCATAAAATCTCAAATTGTTTTCTTCTCAAAAAATCCGTTCTCCAAATTGGCTTCCAGGAAAAATATAAAAGTGTGGGGATGTTCAAAAATAAAAATTTGAAAAATCAAAAACTGAAATTCACGAAATCGAGAATTAAAAAGAATCATCTTCCAAAACATGTTTAAATCGATTTTAGATGACGAAAAATGATATTTAGATCAAAATCAAAAATTTGGGTATTAGAGGGTTAACAAAACTAATTTCAAATAAAAAGTAAATATTAAAACAAACAAATTAAAATGATCCAAAACACAGTGGTGTTCACAAATTCGGCACAAAATTGTAACCGCGGGTTACAGTATACTTGTCTGGAACTCTGTGCTCCCTTTCACTACGCCTCATAGGAAGTTCTTGAGCAAATTGTGAGGGGAGTGCACACGGTTGTTGTGGCTGACCATCATTAGCTTCGATAATTGGTTTATCCGGTTCGTCACGATCTGTAGACTAAGAGCTTACTTCTACAATAGTCGCATCGCTTGACAGATTTGTGAAGTATACTAAAGGTTCATCGATTGTGTTACGAGCTGGCTCCATCTTCGTTGAAAAATCTTCATTCAGGATTATTACATCTCCACTTTCAAACACTTCTTTGCTTGCTGGGTTGTACACATGGTAGGCTTCAGAATATGCTGAATAACCGATGAAAATGCACGGCGTGGACTTGGCATCCCACTTCCTACGCTTGACTTTCGGAATGTGTACCATCGCTTTTAAACCAAAGACTCGAAGGTTCGACAAATCCGGCTTCTTATTTGTGAATTTTTCATATGGTGTAACGGGTAATCCTTTCGTCAGGCTCCGATTTATCAGATATACAGTCATTGATGCCGCTTCCGCCCAAAACTGTTTTCCTAGTTTTTCATTAAGCATTAAGCAGCTAGCCCGCTCCTGGATTGAAACGTTCCGGTAAGCCATTCTGCTCCGAGTTATGAGGAACGGTGGTTTCGTGTCGAATCCCATATACCTTCAGATAATCTTCGAATTGCTTGTTAACAAACTCTTCTCCATTATCGGTTCGGAGAAATTTCAACTTTCGACCAGTTTGAGTTTCGAATCCTGCTTTATACCTACTGCTTGAACACTTCGAACGCTTCATTTTTCGAATTCAGAAAGTATATCGACACCATCCTGCTAGCATCATCAATGAATGTAACGAAAAATCGGCGGCCTCCAATTGACGTCTTCTCCATCGGTCCGCACAAATCTAAATGAACCACTTCAAGAATTTCATTTGCTGCTTGACTTGAAGGGTAATCTTTGATGTTTGCCTTCGATGCAAGGAACACACGATGACATCAAACCGACCGCATCATCCATTCCTAGGACCATGCGAAGAAGCCGCTTGATACCTTCAACATTCAGATGACCCATCGCATCTATCAATCTGGCGAGTTTTCCCAAGAAATCTCAGAAAATATGTAGGAAGAATGAATTTAATAAATAATTATGACAGTCAGCAGGTACCTATTATTGCAAAAGCAAGTGCAAAATGTAAAACACCTTTGACCGCAACTACTGATTTCCGATAACTTCTTGACTTACCTGTGATGGTAAGTAAACGAGAGAACTCGATAACATAACATGAAGAACGATCAACAAGAAGAAACTGCTAACTGACGTTATAACAAATTGGAAAACTCTCAATAGTACTCAATGTAGAAAGCCACAAAAAAACAATGACTTACCGGAGCCGTGGAGGAGGATGTCATCGCAATTGAAACCACTCGACGTAATGTTCAAAAATGGTTCATTACATCCCTAAACTATCTTAGATACATCATCGCAACGCTACATGCGATTCCACTTCCGGCACCTCACATCATTTCATCAAAGTCGTAATCATCTCCGGCCGCACTGCTCTTCTTCTTTTTCTTTGATGGTGCCTCGGTCAAGGAAATCGATTCCATCTCTTCCGCCACATCTACCGACTTCTTCCCGTCCCGAGCTAGCGCCTTCTTCTTCGCCTTTAGCGCTGCCTTCCGATTCCGGTTCACAGTCTGGTTGCCATCCAGCTGGAACATTGGATCCTTCCGGAACTTCTTCTCCTCCTCGGCGTAATCGTTGACTTTGCGCTTTTTGCCTTTGACGGTCTGGCCTTCGGCGTCCGATTCGATGATCCGACCGGAACTGATCAGCTTCTCCAGGGCTTTGTTCTTCTGGTCGTCCTGCGAGAGTTCCATGTTGACCGGACCTTGCGAGTCTAGTTCCATCGTGAGGATCTCATCCTTGGAAATGACGGCCATCTCTTCGCCGTCCTTGTCCTTCATCTTGAAGCTTTCTTCGTACTCGGTGTCGAGGGCTTTGAGGACATTGTCGAAGCTTTCCAGATTGAACTCGGGAGCATCGGATGACACCAGTTGGGCACTCACGTGCACTTCCGAACCGTCCTCTGGCGGGTGGGTGCAGTACTTGATCTTGCCGCAGTTCCAGTCCTCGATGAGGGTTCGGGCGGCTTTCTTCGCATCCGGAACGCCCTTCTTCGCCAGGGCACCCATCTTAATGGCTTTTTTCGCGAGGAACTCATCTGTCGAGTGGAACTCGGAG
The DNA here is from genome assembly GCF_035046485.1 of Aedes albopictus. NCBI lineage: Eukaryota > Metazoa > Arthropoda > Insecta > Diptera > Culicidae > Aedes > Aedes albopictus. Next base: position 244,454,019 of record NC_085136.1, on the reverse strand, counting down.
ATGTCGTACAGCTTGCAGAAGTAACTCATTGTGCCTCGTTTCAGAATGTCTTCGGCGAGTGGGAAAGGATCTTCAATTTCTGTTACTTTTTGGGCGTTCCTCAGGGCAAAGAATCGATTCCGATCTTCGTCCTTAGGGCGCTGGAAGATGATTCCGGGGCTGTCCAGAAGCTTAACGTGTGAATCGATTTGAACCTCCTGCATTTGCTTGGTGATTCCGGGCCGGGCTCCAACCAGACAGGCCCGTTTGCGTTTTAACGAGTTTACCAGTGAACTCTTACCCACATTCGGCAACCCGACGATTCCCACCCGGATGGACGTCCGGATGTCATCGCTCCTGCAGTAATTGGCCAACAGCTCCTTCAGCAAATCCGCTCCGATACAGGGCGAACACTCCAGCGTAGTCGACGCCTTAAACTTCCTATTTCCGATCCGATGCTTCTGCGTTTGGGTGGTAGCCTTGAACGGAATTACCGGACCACTTTTCCGCAAATATTTCATCCACTTTTCCAAGTTCTCCCTTGGAACTAAATCGGCCTTGTTTAGAATCAAAACCAATCTCTTCTGTCCGGATGCTTCCCGGACAATTTGGGCCACCTCAGCACATCTGGTCCCCAGCGGATCGCGAGCATCGACCACCTCCAGGATCACATCCGCCGCGTCAATCACCTTCTTGAACTCCTTAAAGTACGCCTTCAGCGACCAATCTTTCCCTCTGCCTACATTGACGTACTCTTCCTCCACCGCTTCCGACTTGCTCGGATCGAACTCCTCCCCGCGCTTCTCGGCATCGGCCGCCATCGATTCCATGGTCTGTCCTTCCGCCACCTTCGACCGCTGCTGCTTCAGTAGTTCCTTCTTCCTCTCTTTCTCCCGTTCCTGGAACTGCTTGTGCTCCGCAACTTCCTCTAGAATCTCCCGCTTGAACGGACACACATTCGGAACCTGGATCAACTTTTGCTTCTTGGACCGCAACTTCGGCAGCTTCTTGGCCTCCTTCTCCTTCTTCTTCTTGCTGGCAGCAATCTTTTTGATCTTCTTATACCGAAGCGAGGCCTTCTGCCGCTTCGACGAACGACCTGAAATCGGGACAAATTCCAAACTTAAAACGTGACGATCACCTTCCCCCAGCAAATACTTACATTTTAACGCTTTCAGAGCCATTTTTCCGGGGAAATTTCACCGATTTTCGTGTGCGATCTGGAACCGAATCGCGAACACGTTTTCACGGTTGTTTTGAAAAGAGTCTGACAGTCAGTGGGGCGAGCAACACGGCCGCAAAACGTGCGATGCGGTTACGAATGTGCGGCACAAAAAGGAAACGAGCAAAATGCGAAGTGTCATCCGGTGGTTTGTTTTGTTTTGCTGATTCGAAAAAGGGGAATTGGACTTGATGGTCGAAACATCAGAGAACAAAATTTGTAACACGCTACCCGATATAAAAATGTGTGAATTTCAATGCAATTTATCAGTCCTCCCTGATAAAAAATATCATAAAAATACGATAAATTTTATTTATTGTTTCAACACCAGTTTTTCGAAAAATATTCACCACTAAAAACGTATTGTAATTTACACGGCACACTCACCATCACCCCTATTGTTCTATACCATTCAGCGAATGGTAAATGGCACTTTTACAATAAAAAATGGTGGTCGTTATGTATCTTAAAGCGCAGTTTCGAGTTCAAAAGGAATCGCTCAAGAAACTTCTTGAGTGATTCCTGGCAGAAACTTTCTTCAGTGACTGCCATTTCAATAGGCTCCTAAAGTCCTATCGGGATTCTTGTTTTAAACCACAATATATGGTTCAAGAGTACATATTTACTCATTTTTTGACGTTTTTATTAACCGTAGTTGAAAATATATAATTTTTATTTTTTTAGCATTTTGTCTCGTCCCTAGCTTATAACACATACTTTGAGTGATTTTTTTTCACCGTGTATGTCAGATAGGAACATTTTTGAAATCCCAGTGCGAAAAATGTCGAGCTCAGTCACACAAGGTTGACCTCAAATGTCAAAGTAGAACTATTTACCATTTTTCTTATTTCGAATTTTCTCATTATTCCTTTGTTTTTCAAGTTCGAGTAAAGTACAATTCCGATTAGAATACCATGCTTGATCGTATTATTCAATATAAGCGAGATTTCGTCTTTAATTTTAGGACCCTATTAACAAAATAGTTTTAATGGATCATTGAAGCCGACTTTTCCGCTACTCACCGCATCAAAACAAAAGCGCCACCGTATATGGACGATAACACCGTGACAGCTGTCGAGTTACGTCAAACACACAAGGCTACGCTAGCGCTATCTGTTCATTTCATAGCGGTCGTTTCAGTTATTTCCTCGGTTATTTCAGTGATTCATTTTCGTGGATAGAATTACAGTTCAATTGATAAAATGACAGTTCGACCCGAACAAAAAAATTTCCCCATACAAACTTTAAATGCATTTTAAAAATAGTTCCCGGATTCCAAAAATTATGAAATTTTGGATTTCGACTAATTTTTGGGCGGAGAATCCGAATCTGAAATAATCCGGATACCCCTAAAGAACCCAATTGTAGAGGCGCTTGGTGAGATAAGGAGAAAATCGTTTGTTTACATAAACAACTAAATTTTTGTCGTCAAATTTTACTCATTTTTTGCTCTAGAAGTTGCTATTTTCCATTTGCAATGGCTTCCATCTCGGCTTCTATTATCATCATTCTTGATGCCCACGCCGACAGATCCAACATTATAATCGATTTTATCGGATATTTCGGATATGGTTGATTTTGATCGATTTTCTGTTAATTTCTTCAATTTTGTTGAAATTACGAGAAAAATGTGAATCCTTTTAGGTTTTGGCTTAAAATCTACACGAAAAGAAAAGTAATGATTTAATTTATTTGTTTTGATTTTTACATTATATGCGACACCACCAAATATAATTCATAACACTACTGAATAACTTTTAAAACACATTTGTATTGAACATTATAAGTGTGTTTTTATAATTTACTAGCTGTCCCGGCAAACGTCGTACTGCCTGCCTACTGTGTTTTTTGACGTGCAGCTCGATAGGGACGTTCCCCGCAAGGTCATTTGTATGGGAGCTTCCCGTTCCCGTGACCGGAGAGATCTCACACCATGCTAAGAACCTTCCTCGGCCCCGATAGCACTCACATACAAAATTTCACACCGATCGGTCCAGTAGTTTCCGATTCCATAGCGGTCAGACAGACAGACAGACAGACAGACAGAAATTCATTTTTATATATATAGATGGCACCTTCTAATGCAATGTATAAGTTTATCCTAATGGTGAAAATGTATTAGTGCAAACTTATATTTTCAACTACATTTCGATTAGAAAGTCAAAATGGCGTCTGGAAACAACTCCCATGAGAGCCTTGCTGGCGTCATTATCGAAAAACTGCAACTCCCGGATCAAATATTGAAAATTCTCACAGGTAATTACATTTTTATATGAATCTAAATACAAATTGATCATATGATTGGTATAGACTCATTAATTTCTCTATTTTTGACAATTTTTCAGACAGCGGTATCGAATTGGAGCAGCTCACCAACATAAACAAAGACGGCCTGGCACAAATTATTGATCCACAAGAGTGGAATGTTGACGAAGTTTTTGCTCGCCTGACGCGCTGGAGGCAGGAACAGGTAAGAATCGGTAGCTGGTATCTAAAAGCACAAACCCGATTAACAGCGATAAAATTAAATACCTATATAACATAATCTGTTCTTTCAGGGCTTTCAACTACTGGGCTTTGAAGCCGTGGAGCTCAGCAGCGAATCACTGCCACCACCAAGTCCGCCGCTATCGCCGGCACCATCGTCAATCATCATCGAAGATTATCTTTCCGACGAAGGTACTGAAACGGATCCCAAAGTGATTCCGGCTACGGGTCCCAAAGTGACTCCGGAACCCATCATCGAAACAGAAAGGCCAGCCGATTCCCCATCATCGAAACCCAGTCAGGAGGAAAAGTCGTCGGATGCCTCTGTTGTTGGCGAGGTTGTTCGCGACGTTGAGCGGCACGAGCGGCACCCAGGGGGATGACGAAGGGCCAGAATCATCTACCCAGCATTCAATGCAACATGGCGTCGAATGTTTTTGTTTTGATTGCTTAATTCATGGAAAAATGCGCTGGAAACATCGACACTGCTTCGCTGCTACACATAATATCGTGCAAAGTGATAAGGAAAGAGAAACAATTATCAAAAACAACGATTTCGTTTGAAATGTGTAATTTCTGAAATAAGCACTTGCAACACACGAGCCACACACCCGAAAATCAGGAGCAAGTTAGGGTAAACCGACCAGAAAGTGGGTACCAAAACGCGCCGTACCAAAAATGATGTTGGGTGAAGCGGCGATGTACCGAGTTTGACAGCCGTGTCACCCCACTGGCGGCACCCACTGAAAGAGGTGTGGAATGCTCCGGGAACGTCGTCGGCTGCTGTTGCCGCCCAGAGCAAGTATTTTACCCCGGAACGACTGGAGGCATTGCTGAGCAGCACATTGACCGGACAGGACATAAGAAAAAGAGGAGCTTCTGGGCCGCTCTCGACCGACAGCCAAAGGGAGCTGGTCCAAATTCTCACCGAGCATCACTGCAACGCTGGGAAAAGAGCCAAGGAAGAATGCTTGGCGGAATATGCGGAATGCATCGTGGCGCTTTTTAAATACGAGAAGGCTGTGAGTATTGGGTTTTGAAACAGTTCAACTGATTTTTGTACAAAAACAATAGGATATCGCGCCGCTTGGGCGGTGGCTACTATAGAGGTAATCACGTTCAAATGTATGCGTGCCTTTTTTGTAGATGTAGTTGTGAAACTGCGAGGAAAATATTTGCACTCTTGCCCCGGACGTTAGTTTTATCATTATTTACCCGTTTTACCCAAATCGATTGGGTAATATTTGCATATGCAATCTGACTAGCCTTTCAATCGGCGTGCACTTTTGTGTGAGGAAAAATTTGCGCTAGTGTTCGTGTGTTGAAATGTCACTTATCTCTATATTCGTCTGTTTTCCACTGTAACTCAGTCAATTTTGAACCAATTGACTTGAAATGTTAAACACGGGTAGATGCTATACCTATCTCACCATATTGCAAAAATTGTGTCAATTGATTCAAATTTGACTGAGTTATAGTGGAAAACAGACGAATATAGAAGCCCTCGCCCAAGTGGCGCGATTCATTGTTTATCTTGATTACTAGTAAATTCCTACAGTATACGTCCATAAATTAGTCCTGTTCAACGACGTAGGACGAAGTTGCTCCATCCTGCTCTAACCCGTTTGTTGACAAATGGGTAAGAGCAGGATGCAGCAACTTCGAGCAAGTTCAACCTGCATCGTTGAACAGAACTATTATAGTACACAAAAATTGTCCATTTCGCCAATCCTCTCTCCCATATTATCACGTTTTTGTATGAGTTCTCTAAACGTGTTGTACGGGTCGTCACACATTGTTGAGCTCCCCTCCGCTCCGCACGAAACTTAACGTAAATTATTAACGTTTCCTAATGTCTGGTAAAAACGGTGCATAGTAAACACCACTAATTTCAATCGATTCGGGCAAATCGAGCATGTCAATCAAAAATAGTTCGACCTCAAACCCAGGTGGCTTACCCTTGCCGACACCCTTTCATGCCATTTCAGTAAATAAGTAGAAGTCTATGTAATTCCATTTGTTTCAATTCGTCTAGTTCTTGAGAATATATGATTATTTAGAAATTTGGAATATTTAGTAGTATATACAGTACAGGGGGGTCTACCGCTGTGTTACACTCCATAGAAAAAATCAAAATTTCCCATACAAAGATACACACACTGAATATTCTATTATAATTTGTTGTAGGAAACATACTACATCCCTCGCGCTGGTGGGAGGAAAAACCCCGGCGGCAAGCTGTATAACAAAATCGTCAACAGCAGGCAGAAAGCTGCTAAAAGGAAACTGCGCGAAGAAGCTCATCTGGCCATCAAGAAACCAGCTACGAGTCTTGAAGTATCCGATGAGTCTGCTGTGAAAGCAGTTGAGTGGTTGAAATATAATAAACTGCCATGGACAACAGCATTGGATAAGTGGGAGCAAGCGTATCCTTTGAGAAAAAGCCAGCTTGGAAACATGACCTTCGCTGATGAATTATTGAACCGACACTCCTCCGTGTATCAGGATCCGAATGGATACCAAGCGGTAAGTTTGGCAATTTTTTTAAATTATATGTTTACTATGGTCATTCACGAGATCAGCGATCATCTGTTCATGTCTCCTTGAGTGTCAATTTAAAGACGCTTTTTATTTTGATGCTCGTCCATAAACTGCGTAGACTCCACTGCAGCTATTCGCACAACAGTCCCATGTGAATAGGAAACCCTTTAAGGATTAGACTGTTATGCGATTAGGGGCAGCATTGCGGGAAGGGCCGAGTTCCACGGTCCATTTCTTCAGGGACAAGTCCTGCTACTCAGCTTAGTGTTAGCGTATTAATCTGTATGATTTTTCTCCAGATTGCGTCCGACTTTATTTCGATGTACGGCAACACAGAGGGCTTCGGCGACGGCATAGAGAGATGGAAAAATGCATTTCCGAAACTGGTACAATATTTGGATCGGCCATATAAGGATGAGTTCTCCAAAAGTATTCTGGAGTCATTGAAAGCCACGGATACACACATAAGTATGAAGCGTAATTTATATATCTAAATAATGATAACCATGATATATCAATCTTAAATATTTCAGACACTAAAAACTGCTCAATCCTTCTGCTGCTGAATAACATATTGAAGCCAACGAAAAACACACGAAACTTCAAACCATCGGTTCTGGTAGCTCAAGAAGAGGTGATTTGATTTGCTGCATCTGCCGATTCTGCTGCCGTCACATTCGAGAAATTCACCGAAGACTACGTCAAATACGGATTTGAACCTGTTCCGAAACTGGTATTCATTGGTGAAAGTGTACGCAAGCTTAGCGGAGAGTTTCAAGTTAGGTACAAACACCTAACGTACAGTTTCGACACCGCAGCCAGAGCCATCGACATCCTCGTGAAATGTAACGCAGTGTTTGGGTTGGAACACTCCCGTATCTCAAGGCTGGTGTGGATTTTTATCTCTTCGTTTTTCTACAACATTCCAGTTAAAGAGCAATACGAGTGCATTAACAACTTGAAGGAATATCTCTCGAGTTAAACATGTTTGCATGCTTCATTGAGGGCTGTGAAAAGGTGTTTACGGTTAGCTCGAACTACATTAAACATCTCAACAGTAGTCATAAAATACCTGTTAACTATCGTTACGTTTGCACATTCACAGATTGCATTCAAAAAACTAATAATTGGTACACTTTTAAAAGGCATTGCCTCCGGCATGATACTAACACAGGTGCATGTGCCAATACTAATAGCGGTGGAGAATCATCCAGTGTTCCAAATGTTCATCAGATAGTCGATGAGATCACCCAAGTAACCACTAAGCACTGGCGTAAGCGGTTTAAAGGTTATACAGCAGCTTTTTCGTGTCAATAGGCTCAGTAGGAAATTTTCCAGTGTTCCAAATGTTCATCAGATAGTCGATGAGATCACCCAAGTAACCACTAAGCACTGGCGTAAGCGGTTTAAAGGTTATACAGCAGCTTTTTCGTGTCAATAGGCTCAGTAGGAAATTTTCAAATGCTCTCAGGCATTATAAATTGTAAGCACTGAAATAGGCCGTTTATTAGTATATGACGCTATGCTATAGTGCTTGTAAACCCAGTGTCTATCAGCCGAATAAGAAGCCTGACACGAGCTGACAGTGCTGTTAAAAGGCTTGGCGTGCATGACGTTTATATCAATCAAAGCTGATTTCAAGCAAAACAAAACTGAACCGAAGCAATAAACAATAAAATCTCTTCGGAAATTTCGTACGATCGATAGGGCGGTGGAAGCTTGTCGTCGGACACTTCAAGCATTAAATTGAAACAGAAAATGTATAGCTGTTTCCTCGATTATGATATAAATGCATCGGATGTTAACCTGTGGAGTTTCAATCGTTTTTCCTACAGACGAACACCAAAACTAATCGATGGGCCCCATTTTTATTCCTCTTGTTACGGAACCTCGTCAACCTCTCAAACTTCCCTAGCTGCATCTCCTGCAGATCTCTCTCCACCATCCATAAAACCATTTTATACATTTCCAATGCGGCCACATTGTGCCCGATTTCAGATCCGAGCATCGGATCATGCGGGACATTCGGATCGGAAAATCAATGCTGTCCCAACTTGTTGCCTTCTTTTCCTTAAACACGGTGCTTAGCAAACCGATCTCTTGGTGCATCGATGGAGCAGATGGGAAACGTGACGATATCCACTTAAGACTAACAACCCCGAGCACATCAGATCGAATCTGGATCAGGCCGTAAAAATCGAAGAAAAGTAGACTTCGATGGAAAACATCCGGAGAAAAAAATAAAGAAAGAAATAACTTTTTTTTTCTTTTTTCTTGACCCATTTTTGACAATTCTTTCACCAGAGACTCGGTACGCAGATTGAAGCTGGCCGTATATCAGCCGAATATTTCGCCAAAATTGGCCTTTAAGCAGATCTATTATAGGATGTAGTTCTAAGGAGCTCTGTTAACATTACTCTTCATAAGGATATAGAACCAACTTGGTGCCAATTTTTACGGCTTAGTGGTTACTTGGGCAGTAATAATGTACCACACTTTGATTGCAGCGCAGGCCCGTCAAACACCCCACAAAGTACATCACCACTGACCAATCATTTACGTGATATCAATGAAGCTGCCGTTGCGTTTACTCTAGAACTACACAACGAAACCAATATTCCTCGAAGTGATGTTATAACCATTCAGAGAAAAGCAAGCAAACTTAATACGAATATTGTCAAAAGAGTAGAAGAAGTCCTTGATTCAGTTTTAACTGGAGATGAAAATCCGCAATCTAAGTTTGAGTTGAGCAAATACTTAGAACGACTAAAACAACCATTTGATTTTATAGATACAGATTATAAGTTTTTCAAATATATTGAAAATCTCGATATTTTCCGTTTTCCTACTACAGTTGTTTTAAAAAATGATGAAACTTTATCAAAGCCACAGCAATACCAGGAAACTGAGAATGTGAAAGGTCAAATTGTTCTGTTGGATATCGAACATCAAAGTCTTATTTTTATTCCGACGGTGTTCTACAGAAAACTATTGCTAATACAATTGCGCTCGAAAAACAATCTTCCATTAGTAATATAGTTAATGCCAATGTTTGGAAAACTATTAAGAAAAGATACCCAGGCGATGTTTTGATTCCTGTATCCATCTACTCCGACGAATTTGAAGTAAACGATTGCTTGAGTTCACATAACAAAAAACACGTAATATGTGGGATTTATTATTCCATTCCTACAATACCAGATCAGTACCGCTCAAAGTTATGCAACATCTTTGTTGCTGGCATGATTCGAAAAGTAGAAATCAATGAGGTAGGCATTAGTAAACTGTTTAACGAAGTAATTCAAAAATTCAAAAGAATTGAGGAAAAGGGTACTACGTTTATTATTGAAGACAAAGCAATTAGCGTTAGATTTGTTTTATCCATTGTTCAAGGAGATAACCTTGGTTTGCACCAAATGCATCAATTTATGACGTTCAGTGCAAACTTTTATTGCAGATTCTGCTCGCGTTCACGTGACCAGTGTCAAACTGATACCGAAGAACAGCTCGAATACAGACGAACAATAGAAACCTATAATAATGACGTTAAGACCAATAGACCATCAGAGACAGGAGTTCGAGGACCATCAATTTTCAACCAACTACCCTGTTTTCATGTTGTTGAAAATTTATACGTAGACGCAATGCATGATTTTTTTAGCGGCGGTATCTGCACATTAGGATTTACTGCTATTTTAAATTACTGCATATATGTAAAGAAATTCATATCTCTTAGCGCTTTCAACACTCAAAAAACCATGATAAGTAAAACAGTTTTAGACACATCATTAAGCAGAATGCCAGACTTGACCTCGGCGTTCGCATCGTTTTTGTTTGAGTTTGACGTTTGCCCACTACCGCCACCTAGTTGATGGTTGGCCAAACTCAGTCCTTTTAGCATAGGGCGAACATATTTCCGTGACTATGATTTGAATCGAGAAATGTTCGAAGTGTTACGTCTGTTTGTCTGTGGCTACACCATGGTCCAATGCACGAATTTATGCTGGCCTGCTTAATTTATGTCGGCACCGCTCAAACGTCAAATTTCGCGTGAGAGTAAGCAGGCCAGAATAAATTCGTGCAGTGGACCATTGATTATACGTCGTTTTCAAAATTTGTTATTTAGGCATGGTACGCTAATTACGTAACGCAAAAATTGACCTTTTCAGACTCCCTCCCTCCCCCCATGTAACGCCTTTTGTATGAAAAGCCAAATATTTTTGTATGGATCGTAACGCTATGATTGACTCCCCCCTCCCCCTATAGCGTTACGTAATTTGTGTACGATGCCATACTGAATTCATACATTTTACGATTCGATAAATACGCCTATTTGAAAACGTATTCGAGTTTTGATTCGTGTTTTTTCTTGTGTCCCACCCTGTCATACCCACCACCAAACGCTGAATCGCTGAACGCGCTGAATCCAAGAAAGTGCGCGCCATTAAATTTTGTTTCAAATGAAAACATAAACAGTCGCCGCGACTTTTGCTTTACCTCGAACGTTTTCGCAGTTTTTAGCGAGATTCAGTGTTGAAATGTAACTTTTATTGTACCTAGTGTTAAATTGTTTGTGAATAGTAATTTCATTATCAGAAATGGCCATCCAGTTGGTTCTGTTCGATTGCGAGAAGCAGGTGGACATTCCGGTGCCGTCCGCGGAGATTGTAATCGGGCGGGACTCGATTCTTCAGGTAAATGCGGAGGGGGTGCGTGACTCATGCCCTGTTTGTTATGGTTGAAGTGATATTTAAATGCCTACGATTTTCCTGTACGTTCATGGCTTGGGATTTAACTTTCTGTTTCCTTCGCAGTGTGACGACAAGCGCATCTCGCGTCAGCACGGCATTATAAAGCACGATGGCGCGCAGGCCGGTCGCACCATTCAGATCACGTCCACACACGCGAATCCTATTTTCCTGCGGACCTCGGACCAGGTGTTGGATATACTGACCAAGGATTTGACCGCAACGCTGAGGCACGGTGAGAAGTTTGCACTGCTTCCGGATCAGTACTGGTTCGAGGTGCGGTTCCGAGATACGGAAGATACCGCAGAGGCGGAGGAAGCCGTAAGCAGCAGTTCGGCTGCGAATCCAGAAGAGGAGACGTCGGGAGTGGAAGAAGTCGGTGCTACCGGAGGAGGAACGATACGGGTTCGAACAATGGAGGAGGTTAATAATGCGGCTGTGGCCGTGGCGGAGCAACGAGTACTCCCGGATTGGATGGGAGGTGGTAGTGGAGAGAAGAGGAAGAACGAAGATGACTCCGAAGATAGTTCAAAGAAGGCAAGGAGTGAGGAGGTACCGGCGGTTAAGGCCGATCCAGATTCTGCGGAAGCAAGCACATCTCAGCAAAAGCCACAGCCATCATCAGCGGCGGATCAGGAAGCCGGCAAGACGGCGATAAAGAAGGAAACGGCAGACAGCACCAGCTCGCCTCTGAGGCCATCCTGCGAGTTTGGAATCCGCTGTTACAGACGCACTTTGGAACACAGGGCACAGTTTGCCCATCCGAATGACAGTGACTACCGGAGGCCCACGTTTCCTGCAGCACCGAGTGATGCTCCACACTGTCCCTACGGGGCGACCTGCTACCGTCGTAATCCGCAGCACTTCCGGGACTTTCAGCATCCCGATTCAAGTGAGTATAGAAGAGGTATGTGGTCGATGTCATGCGCATTCATTTCATATACGTATCATAAATTGTCCCTTGGCTTTGTCTGGTAATCATCCCAAAGTAACACTCGATTGGAATTCATGTTGGCTTGTTGTAATGCTTTTTTCCCTGTCGATCTCGATTGTTGAAAGTTACCTTGTTTCTTTACTTTGCCCCTTGTCAGCTGGGTACATAGCGGCAGCCTTTCGAGTGGTTCCCAGTCCCACCGATGACGATTCTGACGATGGCAGTTCGGATCGTCCCAGACGCATTACCAAAGCGCCGGCAAAGCTAAGTGATTACGTTATCTACAAGTAGTGGATTGGGCGTTATCATCTTTGACCATGTTACTTTAGTGATAAGAATTGTGATTGTTATGTATTTATCGAGCATATAACTATAGATTTGGTTTGCGAATAAAAACAAAAATATGCAAAAGCCTTGTGTCACTCGTGCATTTCTGGCTGCGATTCCATAACATTCTCCTGAAATTTTTCAGCGAAGTAGCAAATCTAGTTGAGAACGGAATCAATTCCACTCGAATCTGTAGGTAGAGATAGTGCCCAAAATGTGGAAATTCCACTCAAATCTCTATGTCGGTAGATTCTTTTCAAGACTTAGTGGAAACTCTCGAATCAATGTGGAGACTTTACTTCCATCTCTGTGATCATTTCAGTTAAATCTCTGGAGAGATTCCACTCCAATGTCTGTGGAGATTCAACTCAAATCGATGTTGAGATTGTTCACAAACCTCTGTGGAGATTCCACTTGATTTGTTAACGATATTCCACTCGAATCTCTGTGGAGATTCCACCAAAATCTCCGTAGAAATTATCTTACTATAATCTCTGTGAGCAATCCTGTTAGACCTCTGGGGAGATTCCTCTTGAATATTCGTAGAGATTCCACACACATCTTTGTTGAAACTGCTCTGTGGAGATTCCTCGCAAACCTCTGCGGAGATTCCAAACAAATTTCTAAGAAAATTCCAATCGCATCTCTGTGGAGAGTTTACACGAATCTCTGCAGTTAGACATACTATTCAAATATTTGTGAAAATTCAACTCAAATATCTGTTACGATTCCACTTGAATTTCTTTTGAAGATTCTAGTCGCATTTTTGTGGAGATTCTACTCGAATCTTCGTGTCATTTCCACTCAAACTTCTTTGGATATTCGAGTTAAATCTCTGTGAAGATTTCTGCCGAATATCCATGGTAATTCTGCTCCAATCTCTGTAGACATTCCAGTTAAATCTCTAAGGAGATTTTACTCAAATCTCTTATGAGATTGCACTTGAGTTTTTGTAGGGATTTTGAAATTGCACTCGAAAGTCGTGGATTTCACATGAATTTCTAAGGAGATCTAACTCGAATCTCAAATGGAATATCTTTCGAAACTTTCAGGAGATTTCACTCGAACTTTTGTGGAGATTTTATTTTGAGTGTGTGTAGAGATTTCACTCAAATCTTCATGTTGAATCATTAACTATCTCTGTGACAATTCCAATTGTATAACACTGTAAACCAGTGTAAGTCTCTATAAGGCCTGAAGAGACGGGAATTCTGAGCATCCCTAGATTGGCTAGTCGGGCACTGTAGTCTGTGTGGCAAGTCATCGTACAGGCTACTATCGCTCTTGAAACGTGGTATTCATTCATTCGTGTGGAAACTGCCTGCTATTCAAGACGCGGTTGGAAAAGGCCGGAGCTCGGCTAGTTTAATAGTTTAGTTTTGAGCCAAAAGTGTGGATTTGGTTAACAACACTTTGGAATTGACTCCACTCGTGGAATTTCTACTCGAATCTCTGTGGAGGTTCTACTCGAATCACTGTGGAGATTTCACTTGAATCTCCGTGGAAATTCTACTCGAATCTCTATGAACATTCCAGTTGGGTCTCTGGGGAAGTTCCACCCCAATGAATGCAGAGATTCCACTCAAATCTGTGATGGAATTGCACTTGAATCGCTGTGGAGATTCCTCACAAACCTCTGTGGAGATTTCAATCAGATTTCTTAAGACATACCACTCGGGTCTCTGTGGATTCTACTATATTTTTGTAAAGATTCCATTCCAATCTCTGTGGATATTCCGCTCGATTCTATTTGTGACGATAAATTCCTGGGATCATTTCTGTGGAATCTCTAAGGTGATTTCAATGATGCAAATTATCACCTCACTAGTGCTCATCACAACTCATCAACTGTATATTTATCGCGTGCGATTGAACTGTGCGCTGATCAGCAATGACCAGCAGCAAAGAGGTGGCAAAACGAACATGATGTAAATCACAAACGATTTTGCACACATCTGAGGCTGTGACCATAGTGGGTAAGGTGAGATGCGATCGGATGCGATAAGTTATGAGATGAGAAGAGGGAAGTTTGATAGGCCATAGTGCATGAGGTTTTCAATGAGGGTGCGCATGTTGTTTTCACATCCTTTTTCGCCTATTTCGTGCGCATCAACGACTCGCGTGATTTGATCGATGAAGTCGCTTGTATGTTGAAGCGCTTCTTTGGATGTGGGTAGTGAAATGATCGTTTCATCTGTAAGAGCGGAAAGAAAAAATGCACCTGCTTTTTGTTTTGCGCGGGCCGTTTTTTTTTTTTTGCTATAACTTAGTCAGATTTGATCCTGTTGCAATAGCAAAAACCGACCAGTTCAAAAAACAAATCTGGTGTAACTGTACAAGATTGAGATTATTGAATTAATTATTTGATAAAAGAATGTATAAAATGTAATTATATCCGCGTGAGGGATGTCTTTATGTATACACATATTTTTACTTTCCGGACTGAGCTATCTGAGTGTTGATTTCAATTTAAATCAATATGAGACTGTTATACTGATTTTCGGCATTAAAACATTACTTTATTGTGCTGATCTCGGTAAAAAGAAACAAAAATTCGGCAAGTATGTATTATTTAAGGGTATAGATTTTTTTTATTACAAAATTTTCGGCGACATCTACGAGAAAAAATGTCTCTCAGGGTGTCTACTACCTGGAAAAACCTGGAAAACCGGGAGTCCTCAGGGAATTTTATTTAACAGGGAAAACCCTGGAATACTCAGGGAATTTCTTGAGTACTCAGGGAAATTTTACTCCGAAAAAATAAAATCATTGGGTCGTATGAACCTGGTAGTAAGAATCCATATAGAAATTCCGCTACAGGGATTTTTTTCCAGAGATTCCGTCAGAATTTCTTTCTGGAACTTCTTTAACAATATATCCTGGAATGTCTCCCAGGATTTCTTATAAAATTCCATTCCGCATTTTTGACGCTATTTTTCTTGGTATTCCTTTTTGATTTTTTTTTTCGGAAAGGTATACTTCCGGATTCCTTCCAGGATTCCTGAATTCAAACCGATTTCTCCTGGAGTTTTTTACGGGATGCTATTTCTTCTCAGAGTACCTCCAGTGTTTTGCTCAAAGAAATCTTCGTAGGATTTCTACCAGAATTTATTCCGAATACTCTATAAGAATGTCTGTCGGGATAAATCGTGGAATTTCTTTCGGCACTCCTCACGAAAATTTTACCCGATTCCTTCCGGTGTTCCTCTTGGGACTTCCCCAGAAGATCTTCACAGAATGTCTTTCAGAGTTGCTAAAGAAGTTATTCCTGGGGTTCCTACTAAAGTTTCTCCAAGGATTTCTGAAGGAGTTTTCACGAATTTACTGCAAAAGTTCCTCAAGAGATTTCTTTTATTTTTTTCTGTGATATCTTCAAACCATTGCTTTGGGCTTTCTTCGAGATGTTCTTCCTGGTCTCCTACAGGAATTTGTTAAAAGTTTTTGCGATGTTTATTTTAAAGTTTTATCTGAGATTTTTCTCGGAGTATCTCCTGGAACTTCTCTCAGAAGATTCCTTCCGATGTTGGTCATGAGATGTCTCTCAGAGCTTTTCTTAATTAAAATACCCTGAATTTTCCCCTAAGATTTTTTTCCAGAGTACCTTCTGGGATTTCTACAGGAGTTATTGCTGATATTTCTCATTGAATTCTTCTCTTGCATATTTTCAGGACCAGGCTGTTTCTTGTATTTGTACCGGATTTCTTATAGTGAGAGTTTTTACAGATATTCTGTGTATTATTCCCACAATTCTTCCCGGAATCTTGACCAGAAATTGTCCCGAGATTCTGGATATTCCTTAAGGAATTTCTCCCAAAGTAATTGCAGGGATTCTTCTACGGGTTTTCCTCAGAATGTCTCCTGAGATAACTTACGAAATACCTTATAGGAAATTCATGGAGAAATATTCGAGGGAATTCAAATAAATTCTTGCGAGAAACTCCGCAAAGTGTTATTGAAGAAATCTCGACAGGAACTTCAGGAAAAACCTGAGAAAAAAGGAGACATCTCGAAAAAAGTTCGAGATAATAGTAATCCCGAGAAAAAATATTAAGGACATCCAAGGAGGAATTCTGAAAACCATATGGTCGGCGTTAAGTCAGAGTGGACTGCGCAATTTTTTGGGCAGGTAAAGATAAGCGAAATAATTTGATATTTCTGAATTTTTCGACGTTTCTTTGATGTTGATGGGTCATTACATAAAAGAACTACAGTTTTTCAGAAAATAATGCGCTTGATTTGATATCCCAAGTCCTTGCAGGATATTTCCCCAAAATCATTGAAAAACAGATAGTCCGGTCTGACTTAACGCCGACCATATGGAATCTGGGAAGCAGCTGCGGACGAATTTCCGCGAGGAAAACAAGAGGAATATCGGAAAACTATCGGTAAAAATCCAATAGTTTATGGATAGCTGTCCCGGAAAACCGTTAAAAAAGGCATGGACACTGGCTTCAGCCGGCGGCTGTACCAATTGAACGAAACTTTACACGGAGTGGCTACGGATAAGAAGCTATTCTTGTGAAAATTTTCATCGGTCGGAGCGGGAATCGAACCCTCATCCACCCGGACTCTAACCGCATGGCTACGACATTCTTGAAGAAACTTTGAATAGTTTTAGATGGATCTTCAGGAAGAATCCAGCGAGAATCTCTAGTATATCGGAAAACCTTTGCAAGAAATATCGGGACGTACTCAAACAGATATCTCGTGTGAAAGAATCTTGCGGAAAGCCAGGAAGATACTTTGGAAGAAATTCCAGGAATAATGCTCAGAAATATTGAAAGAATTTTTGAAAAGAGTAGGGGAACTTACGTATTTTCGGCAGTTTTGTGCTCTTCGTCATGGGGGGTTTTTTGAAACCTCTTGAACTCAGAGTTGGCATCAAATCCTTCCCAACCAAATTGAATATGATCAAGTTTCAGGCAATTTGACCGGCAGAAAATCCCTCATGACGAAGAAAACAAACCTGGCGATGATACCCTAAGTCACCCTGTCAAGCCTGACAAAGAAAAAAGCAGAACCTTTCAATCAGAATCCTTTTAGCAATTGAGTTGAATACCATAAAACCCTTAAACTTTCTAACTTGCACATGAATAGCATGCACTGAACAAACGACCATATCAAACATTGATCACTTCATTTAAATCCCGAACATAGAAAATAAAATGTTTTTTTATACACATATAATAACAAAAATATGCTGTAAAAACTTAAACGATTTGATGGAATACTATTTTATATGTAATGAAATATGTTATTTTACATGGCGATCGATAGACAGTATGATTAATTTTTATTACGTCTGGTTCATCAAAATGCAAGTTATGTGAAAAAGCATTGAGTTATATTTAAAAACAACAACATATCAACGCATTTTATATTACCTACTGTGGGGTATGAACAAAGCTGAGTAGCATTCCCCATGCGTGTATTTCCCCTAGCAAGCATCAGTGACAGCCAGCACCATGACGGGGTCGTCGCGAGTGTGATGCTGCCTCATTGACGAGTGGACTGTTGGCGGAGCAAGACGCCATCACCGTGAGGTTCCGTATTATGCCAAGTGATTCTACATGCAGTTTGCTAAGATGGCTGGGAACGGATCCCAGTGAGTTGCCCGGTATTCACACCTACTAGCATTCCCAGCACATTAAATCCGCATTGCTTTACATACACAACGAGCGCAATAATAAAATCCATACCCAACAAGCATTCTCTTGCGTTCTCTTGCGATCACATGCGTCGAAGCAGCTCCATCGCATCTCCGCACTCATCGCAACTCATCTACTATGTGCGGTTCATGCGTTCTGCATATAGTTTCCACAGAGTGTGCTTCGACGCTTATCCGATCTCTTATCTCTTTGCATCGCACCTCAGCCACTATGTGCTCAACGTGACTGTGCCGCCACACGCTCGCCCGAACAGCCGAACCATACCGAATAGGTTGGTTTGCGAAGCTACGGCACGAACGCTCGACACGCACACAGAAGCAACATTCGCATGTACCGATACCATACTAATATAGCTTCCAGCCAACGATGCTTCGCGATAAGCTGTCGAAAAGCATCGAAAGCGATGAAAAGAGATGCTTGGCTAGAACGCAACGGCTCAACGGCGAAAAGGAAGAGTCAACTATGCTAATCAGTTTTGAGTCCGCTCGTGTGCTACTCGTATGGGAGGTTGATTGAATAAAGCGAGGATGGGTGAAAACGTATTTGTTGTCGAAAGCAAATCGCATCATTTCGCGAATGTTTTCATCAAATAGCAAGCTTGGGTGATTTCACTCAAAAGTCTGTAGAGATTCCACTGAAATCGATGCAGAGATTGCTTATAAATCTCTGCGGAATTTGCACTTTCTTTTTGAAGATTTTACTCGAATTACTGTGGTGATTCCGTACAAATCGCAGTGGCGATTCCACTCAAATATCTGGTTGAATTGCAGAAGATTCTACTTGTATTTCAGATGAGGTTTTACTCGAATCTCAGAAGAAATTCGATATGAACCTTTCAATCTATTTCACTCGACTTTTTGTGAAGCCTCAACTTGAATGTTTACAGTGATTCTATTGACTTGAATTATTTGAAGCTCTGTGGAGATTTCTCACAAATCTCTGCAGAGATTCCACTTGACTTGCTAGGGAAAGTCTTGTCGAATCTCTGTAGAAATTTCACTCGAGTCTCTGTAGGCCCCTAGGTAGACTTTGTAGACATTCCACTAAAATACTTGTGGAAATTCCACAAGAATCGCTGTAGAAACTTCACTAGATTCTCTAATCCGACTAAATTTCTGTAAACAGAAGCTTCTAAAACATGGAGCTTCTTTGCATCCGAAAAGCAAGCTTATGGACAGACTTGTTAGAATCCCAAAATGGCCGCCATGATGGCCGACTTTGGCACCTACTCACGATTTCTAGGTCACAAATCTCTTCGTAAACAAAACCAGTGCACCTGATCTTCTTATTTTAAGCTTATTATAAGTGAGCAAGAACAGAATAATAAAATGCCCTGTTATTAGAAGCTTGCTTCTTGAAATTTGTGCGTCTAAAGTTTTGATGCACTGTTGAAGCGGGATTTCAAGACGTTTGTCCTTATGAGCTTCTGAAAATAAAAGCGTACCAAATCCTGAAAGAGAAAGCATCCGCTCTCAAAAAGGACATCTTCTATGCTTTTGAAAATGGGAGCTTCCAAGCTCCTGACACCGGCAGCTTACGGTAGCTTTTGAAACAGTTTTTCTTCGGAAAGAGTTTCTCAATTTCTGAAAGAGCTCTCCCAGCTCATGGAAGAAGAAGCTCCTAATCAGAAAATTTCAATCCTGAGGAAGAGATTTCTAAGTTCCTGAAAGCGAGAAGGTCCAACCTTTAAAACAATAACATTCAAACTCCTGTTAGAGTAGTTTTCAAGCCAAAAGAAAATGAGCTTCTGAACTGCTTAAAGTGAGAGCTTCCAAGCTCTCTAAAAAAAAGGAAAGAGACTCTTACAGCACTTCTATGCTTCTAAAATAAGAAGCATCCAAGCTACTAGAAAACGACACCATCTGAAAAAGGGAGCTTCTACATTCGTGGAAAAGAGTCTTCTCAAGGTTTCGTCCGGTTAATCCCAATTGCTGGAGGAAGGAGCATTCAAGTTCGATAAAGAGGATGCTTTCATATTTTGGAAAAGGTAGTTTAATTTTTTAGAAAAGGAGCTTCTTATTTCATTAAAAACTTAGCATCCAAGGTATTGAAGAAGAAAGTTTCCTAGTAGAGTCATCTTTGAGGCTCCCAAGAAAGGAAGGTTTCTGAACAAAAGAGCTTCCCAGCTCCCTAAGGAGGGGTCTTCCAGGCTCCTCGAAGAAGGAGCTGCCATGCTCCTGATTGTTACGACCTGGAGTTCGGGGTGGCCGTTACAAACTCCCAGGTGTAGCGAATAACAGTTTAAAACATAACTTTATTTACACTAATAAAATGTACAATACAAAGACGACACGTTACTACACGGAGACTGCAAGTCTTCTAATCTAATGGCTGCGATTGTGCATCGATCGAAGGCATAACGAAATGCTATCGTCGAGCACGCAGAACGACGAGAGCATGAGAGCCAATCCAGTGGTTCTCAACACTGATAAACACTGATTTGACAGAGGGCGTCCCTAAGTTCCTATAGGAGATAGTTTCAAACTCCTTATAGTGAATACATTCATGCTCGTTAAAAGTGAGTATTTCCAAGCTCCTGAAGAGAGATTTCTTCCATTAGAGCTCCCAAGCTCCTGACAAAAGTAAGCTACCACGTTACAGAAAGAGCAATAATGTTCAAGCTTCTGACAAGGAGAGCTTTGAAACTCCTGCAAGAAGAACTAAAAGTGGGACAACCCATTGGCAATGGGTTTTCCCACTTTTAACGGAAACTGAGTAAGAAAACAAAGGATTTTTCGATTTCTGAGTAAGATTATAACTTAGCCACTGAGTAGAAATTTTTCTCTGTGTATTGATTTTACACTTACACGACGAAGTCTTCCTCCGGCTTGACGTGTTGATCGTTCGGGACAGAACAACGGCGTTCCTGAATTTCTCCGCTTGCTGGGAGATTTGATCTTCTGTGCGCTAGAGCAGTATCCGTCCTTGTAACCGGTCAGTCGGTTCTTGAACGGACATTCGCTGAAGTAGTACATGATGCCGCAGTTCCAACAAAGCGTAGCTGGACCGGTATCCATATGAGGATTGGATCTTGATTCTGCCGATCCTCACCCAGATCTGGAAGCTCCTCCTGCTGTGCTAACGCTGTCCCGATCATCGCCGTATCGTGCTTGATGTTGTGAAGCCACTAACGCTCGTTCGAAATCAGCTCCAGAGTTAGGTCGTCCCTCTCTTCAATGCAGCTGAACAACCTCGTCCTGATCTCCGCATCGCTTTCAGCCTTCGGCCCACAGACGAACATGAGGCACTTGAATTGATCCTCCACCAGCTTCCCATGTTCCGACTCGACACTTTCTCTTTCTCTTCTTGGCGTAACGTCCTCATTGGGACAATGCCTGCTTCTCAGCTTAGTGTTCTATGAGCACTTCCACAGTTATTAACTGAGAGCTTCCTCTGCCAATGACCATTTTTGCATGCGTATATCGTGTGGCAGGCACGAAGATACTCTATGCCCAAGGAAGTCAAGGAAATTTCCTTTACGAAAAGATCCTGGACCGACCGGGAATCGAACCCGTCACCCTCAGCATGGTCATGCTGAATACCCGTGCGTTTACCGCCTCGGCTATATGGGCCCGACTCGCCACAGAGTTTGTTTAAACGTCCGACAAACGTCTTGTAGTCCTCGGTGACTTGATTCATGACTTGCAAGAACCGATTCTGTCGGAAGATCCCAGTCTCTGGTGTTCCAAATAAGCTTTTCAACTTACTCGCCGTGTTGTCAAACCTGATTGCGTTGAAACGCTTCGGAAGGATGTAGCTAACCTCTCGTACTCCGGTGGACCTAGCTTCCTTACCAGCAAACTGACTTTAGCTTCTTCGTCGAGTCGAACGGCGTCCTTAGCGAAAAGATCCTCGTAACGCGCGTAACATCCAAGAAATGTGATGTTTTGATTCAGTTCGTACCGGAACTCACGGATGTTACTCGCCAACGAGTCGGGTCTGCTTCTTCTTCTTCTTCTTCTTCTTTATGGCTCGACGTTCACATTGGAATTTAGCATACCTATCTTCAACTTAGTGTTCTTTGTGCACTTCAACAGTTAATGATTTAAGGGCTTTCTCTGCCTGTCATTGCATGAATTTGTACATGGTGTGGAAAGGACAATGATACACTATGCCCAGGGAGTCGAACGGGAATCGAACCCGCCGTATCCATAACCTTAACCACTAGGCTAACTGGAGATGAGTCGGGTATTTGTTCTGAATTAGTTAGAACACTGTGTTACGGATAAAATTGGAACCTTATAAATGAACAACGCTTCACGTTGGGCGCCAGTGTAACGAATAGAACCCTACAAATGCTCATTTTATTTTCCATATCGGGCTCCACGTTTGGAAACTAGATACGAAAAATAGAATGGAATATTACAATTGCACAAAACATAAACATGCAACACATAACATTAATTGTGCCTATTTATCTAAATTCATAACGTAGTCTAACCCCAGGATGACGAGATTTCATTCTTTTTCTTGGTCCATCAGTCAATCCTGTAATCGTATTTCTTCTGGCGGATTGCCATTTTGATCGCAGCTTGTGTTTAGTCTAGGAGTTTGTAATCCTAAGGGGGCATCTAGATTCGGGCAACAACACAAGAACGTCTACAATTTGATGTCCGTGTTAGGGGACGGCTTGCGTGTTTTGTACTGGATCGCTCCTGAAATGTTTGGAGCGCTACAAATGCACATTAAAATTCAGGGACAGATGTACAAACCTTAGTATAACATACAAAATAACCTGACAAAATGTTCACAACAATTTACTCTCGTAACAACTGAACAACTGGACCAGTCAAAGTGTACGCTTCATACAAATTTGCAAAGTATTGTATGAACAAAAGTCTACGAGAGGGGAGAGGAGGCGTGGTTCCGCGATATAGTGAGAAATGTGGCTCTGAAGCTTATGGATAGCGTCATAAAACTATTGAAAACTACGGACTAAATCGAACATGCAAGCTGCTACCAGTGAGCCCAACACTAGCAGTGATAGTTAATCACTAAACAGATCCAGTGGTTCCCAACATTTCCGTAAAAGAAACAGCTACAATGAATTCCAATCATGCTTCAACATCAACATATTATTCTGATTCATTGCCATTCGTTGATCGAAGTCTCAAAACAGATCTCTACTTCCAGCCACAGTCACACCGGCCGTCACAGTGACCGTTATAAATCCAGCGCCGGGAGCTGGCATCCGAGGCCAGGATCAGACTGGCCGAAGACGGCGTCGCCGTCTCGCCCGGGACATTGTCATAGCGGCCATGGCCGATCCGAATCTCTTCGACGACAGCGATGAGGACGATGACGACGACGACGACGGAGACGATCTGTTCGGGGACGGAGAAGATTCCGATGAATATCTACCGGGCCGAGGAAATTCCGACGAAGAAGATGATGACAGTCCCGAAGAAGTCGATATCGAAGACGAAAATGAAGAATAGCTGTGGGAGTGGGAAGATCAATAAACATTACGCCATGTACCTTGAGATTTATAAATAATTCAGGCGTGTTCATTAAAAAAAAAGAAATCCATCGCCTTCACTAAAATAATCGATTCCCAATTTATTAAACATTTAGTAGCCTACTATATGCTTCAAATCATATGACACAATTTGAATTTCCTGAAAGTTTTAAAGCACAATTGCAGCGGATATAAATTAAAAACCACAGACTGCTGCCATGGAGACATCCTTTTAGCTGGCTTGCCTCGCCGCCGATTGATGGTGATTGGCGGCGGCCAGAAGAAGTCCTGACGAGGACGACGAGGTAGCAGATGACGACGATGATGATGAGGATGACGAGGAGGTGGCCCGTTGTTGACTGTAGCCTTTGTACAGGGTACCAAGGACGATACCCAGGAACAGGATCAGTCCAACTTGGTGATTGGAGATGAACTTTGTGGCGCAATCCGTCGGGTTGTCGATGTTGAGGGAGTAGATCTGAAAATGAACGTGAAGGGGAGGTTGCATTAGATATTGTTCTGTGAAATTGTTTATGGATTTTTATTCCTACTAGGGAATAAATTTGTACTAGAACTAGCTAGATCATGACCTAAAAGATCCCTTTCATCTTTTCAAACAGTTATCCAAAGGCACGTTATTCTCCATTTGAGACATTTGTGCCATGGCCATAATAATAGCATATTACATCATCTACCTGAGGGAAAAGGAAAGAAATAAGGATAAGGACAGGTAGGGAAATAGGAAAAAAAATACCCTGGAAGAGGGTACCGTGGGGTGCCCTAATTTCGTGCGGCCCTAAACTTCGTTAACTTCTGACCTCAGAGAGCATTATTATCTAATTAACAACGGAATCATCCAAAATTAGCTACAACCACAAAACTGCATTTGATCTCAATACAATTCACAAAAAAGAAATGAAAAATTTGATTTATGTCAAAGATTGAAAAATAAATTGCAAATGTATGCAAATAGCAGATGCCATATTCAGAGATACGAGAAAATCAACACTCACGGAAGTGAACAAATATTTCGATCTCTATCAAAGGTAAATATTCCAATTTATGTTTGATTATTTCAATTCAATATGTTTTATTATAATACGTAACGAAATTACTTAAAAATGTTATTTTCTTATTTTGTTACAACATTTTTGTTGTTGGCGAAATTAGGAACCCACAATTTGTATGGGTCCCTAATTTTGTGCACTCTTTTTCATAACTCTGTTTTAGAGGTTCATGTGTACACAAATGGCTACAAAGGCATCGCATGATTCAGTTATAAATAATAGTTCTAATAGCTATTTTAATTGGTTTAAAATTAGCTAGGGACTGCTCATAAACTACGTAGAAAAAAAATAAACAAATTTATAAATGTGGGAATACTAAGTAAGCTCGGGATGATTTTATTTACCCAAACATTGGGAGTAGTAGCTTACAGCCGCTAGTTTCATTCAAGCAAATTATTGCCGTAAGCCTTATTGCCAGAACATAAATTTGGAAGACGACACTTTACTAGAACTAACCTCCCGAGGAATGTGCCTATTAATGGCACATAATAGAAAGGTAAAAGCTACAATTAAAAAAATGGATTAATTCACATTACTGAGCATCAGTAAAGTTAATGATTCAAATAGCAAACAATAAATTGTTTTATTAAGATTTCAATAAAAGAGCAAAACAAACGTCAAAAATAATAACCCTTAAAACTACAGAAGGATTTTGGAAATCTTTATGTAAACATCCGGGGCGAACATGGGAAACAGCAAATATTCACTCATATTTCGTCTAAGTGTAGAATTAGCTTTAGTTAAAATACACAGAAATAAAAACCAAAAAAAAAACTCATATTTCGTCACAGACATCGATTTTATCTACCGTGGAGGGCCCATATTCTGCGCATCTACAACTTTTTCAATTTCAATCAGCTGTAACAAATTCCAAATCGAACCGATTTGGCTGAATTTTTGATTGCACATAGTTATTAGCTTTGTAAATGAGGAAAAAATATATTGTCGTCGCGGTTGAAACCCGAAGTTTCCTCACACGCGACAATCGAATTTTCTCAAAATCTATACGTGAAACGTAACGTCGGACGTAGTGCGCTGGACAGCGGACCTGGCCCTCTCTCCAGCGCACTGTGCCCGACGTACTTCCGACACACGGTTTAGGAGAAACATCGATTTTCGCGTGTCAAAAATTCCGATTTTCAACTGCACGAACAATAATTCTTATACAAGACACTCCATTTATATGTAAAATAATGAAAATTCTAAAGTGTGTCTCTGTTCCTAATTCTGCGCACCCATTTTTGTAATGTTCCTTATTCTGCGCACTGATGTTCCTAATTCTGCGCACATGGGAAAAACTCTAAAAAGATAACATATTGTAATGAGAACATGATTCATAGATGAAATTCAATTGAATTCTTCATTTTCAACTTGTATACGATATGTTGCAAGTTCCCCGGTAGCGGATAGAGCAAAATACCGTTAGCGAGGCTTAAAGAACGAAAACCGCAAACACTGAAGGGCAAAGGCTCAACGCAAACCACAAAAACATCAAATCGCAGATCAATACATATATTTGGGTCTACCCATCTTCCTCTCTAGCTTATTGGCTTACTAGCTAAACATTTGGAGTGGCAATCGCCAAATATGATCTTAAATGCTAGCACTTATCTTCTTGGGGCGTCCCCCATGCCGCTCCGCCACCAACGCACTGGTCATCCGCTGACCCATCATCGCTGTTCCTGCTCGTCCTCGATTCGTCGGAAGCTCGTCCCAACGGCCTTCTCACCGTGTCACCTCGCACTGCCGAGCGAGCCCAGACGATGTCCGAGCGGTGTGAGTACGTGTGTGACGTCTACTCACCGTTGCAGCTCGTTTGGCGGACCCGGGCGGCTCCGTGGATTGACTCCGTTGGAGCTACCCTATTCGCCGCTGGCCTCCGCTGTATTATCCTTGGATCGTGCTTCCGCCGAGCGAATCCGGCTGAAGGCACAACCAGACCTGGAATTCTCGCCAAGTTGCCTCTCGGCTTGTCGGCTGTCTACGATCCACCGAATCCGGTCGTATCCGTGATCGCGGTGCTCGGGTCGTGTTGCTGAGCTGTCTCCCAAGCGAGTTCGGCCGAGTCCCCAAGCGATCGGACGGTGTGCCGGGGGAGAGCTCGCTGATGTGTTCTGCTGGGCGCTCCGAAGCCTGACGCACTCGGATCTTCCGATTCCCTTGCCCGCGTTCGTCCAGTGCCGAGATTCCGTCCCGCTTGAGCAGAGCGACACCACCTCCGTGAGAAGAAACAAAACTGCAAATAAAGGCCCTACGGCGACGAGGTAATTAGCCTTCATCCGACAATCACTCTAGATTCAACCTACTTCTTCTTGAAGGCCTTTGTCCCCACGTAACGATCGCTGCCAGTCAAGATGGCGTCTCTCGTCTGCTTCCGGCCTCGTGGCACGCGAGTACTGGATCTTCGAATCTAAATTGCAGAATTCACGAATGAGCACATATCGAGATGCTGAGAGCATTTTGGCTTACCGGCTGGACACTCCTGGGAATGTGCCAAACTATCCTCACTTTTGCGCCACCGGGTGATTGGTCTGTCGTTCGGCGACTGGTTTTTTGGAGGTTATGTTTCTCCCTACCGCTGACTCAGCCCAAAATCGTCTAGCCGCTTCCTGGGTTTGGGAAAAGCATCAGCTTTTGTGCTAATTATGAGGCAATCCTTCCCACTCACCTGTGAAGCACAATTGCGGGATATGGGTTTCGTGCAATTGCACCCTTTTCCCGGTACAGCTTCAAATTTCCGCTTTAATTTTCTCCACTCGCGGGTCGCGTGCAGCGCGATGAAACTGACAAAGACGAATGGCGTGATCGTAGCAGAAGACGATCGATTGAACCCGGCTGCCGTCAACGATGGGAATGTGTGTGTGCGATATTCTTTTTTGGGTACGGCGATGCCTGCTTTTGCGTCGTCGCTTTACGGAGGCCCTTTGGGTTGACGGTGATTTAAATTGGTTGTTGATGTTCGAAAATGCTATACACTGAGCGAAATGATGTTGGCGTGCGTGGCGGATTCAGCTTAATATTGTTTTCTGCGTATTTATTGTGTTCACATGTTGAAGCTCTAATTAATATAATCTCAAACAAACATAAACGTAACAGATATTACGACCATATTGGAACCACAGACAAACAGACGTAACACTTGCGGAATTTCGATCGGCCACGCTTTTAATGATCATTTTAAATTTTCATTGTTGTGGCTTTCACATCCAGAGGCGCGCGCATCGTTTTTCTATGCGTTTGACGTTTCACACTAGCGCCTTCTGTTGACGATATTGCACAACACAGCGATTCGTGCAACTTTTCCACTAGGTGATGGTAGTGTGAACTGGGCGATGGATTTCCATGAAAATCGTTCAAGGTGTTACGTCTGTTTGTCTGTGTTGGAACTTTGCATGTCCTCAACATTGATACTACCTACTTTGATTACTAAGCAAAGGGGTATTTTAATCATAATGCACAAAAGGATTTTGTAGCATTCAGGCTTCGCAAAAGTACCGCATCATGATAGCATTTTGATGCAGGGTTCCTGATTTCCACTTTTCATCTTCTTCCACACTCGAATACAGTCAGCAGCGAACGGTTGTCGCTTTAGTTTGTGTGTTTGCTTGTCAGCGACGACAGCAAACACCGGCGAACGGTGGGAAGCCATACATGGAATTTAAACATTCGTCCACAATCGCATCGCAAGCGATGGAGAGGTGATGCGATTCGTGAGTGAATTGCGCGTACGAATATTTGAAGTTTTCAAAAAATGTTTATTATTTTCTTTGCTAATCTAGCATTTCAACAACAATACACTAAAAACGTATGCATTACATGCAGAAATTCTCTTCTAGTTATGATAATAGCCACTTCGATCGCTCACCAGCATTCGTCACCATTCGCCATTAGCGCCAGTCACACGGTGCATATATTGATCAATAGTTGGTCGTTTTATGGAAACATTGAATGTATAATATTGTTCAAAAATAGATTGACATCAATCATTCAACTTTTCCCCTATCTTCCGTTTGATCAACCACACAGCAATATTTCCCCTCCATAGCGCATTTTTCTTCAATTTTCTCTACAATATTTCCCCACCTTCAAAATTGTTACATCAATCCTCTCGAAGATTGTTCAAACCATGGGTCAAATTATTCCATGGATCAATTGATTGGTCCAATATTTTCCCTCCAGATCAACCTATCATTCTTTCAATGCAGCAGCGCGTGAACGAGAGCGTCATCATTGCAGTGCATTCTGCCGTGTTGCCGTATTTTTTTTAAATATAAAATTTAAATTTAAATTTAAATAAATTTCAATAGCTAAATATATTATACAAAAAAACTGAATTCAGATCGAACAAAAAAAAAACAATTTATGCAGAAGTAATGCAGTAAATTTATGCAAAGTTTATATAAGTTTATGCAGAGGTAAATGTAATGAACCCAACGATTACAATGCATTAGTGATAATATTGCAGACTACATCTCAAATTGGACTATCACACTTTTTTTGGTACGCCTAAAAAGTGTGATAAAAGTGCACATTTGCCTCGGATCGTCTCGACGTCTTCGGTGCACTTATTCCTCCATTTACAAGGAATAAGTGCACCGAAGACCTTAATTCGATCCGACGTATCCCTGCGCTGCAATCACACTTTGAAGGTGTGTGCACACTATTGTGTCAGTCCAACTTGGGGTGCAGTCAGCAATAAACAGTTCACAACATTTTTTGTGTAATCTTATAACTCGGTTGGTGTCCCACCGAACTTTGCTAAAAATTACTGGTGCACTGGCGGTTTCTAACACCAGTTAATTAATAATTTGCACATTAGGGTGGTAACATGCTTAGCTGCGTTGCCTATAAATTAGAAATACCCCCTTCTGACAAAGAACACCCTTCTGTAGTAATTTTGTGTAATGTCGAAATATAAAGGTAATTCAGCAAGACGGCACTGATGGTGTTTCGAGTCCCATCCCATGGGCTGTCCAAAAACTTTTCGTAATAAAAAAATATGTAAAATGTTTGATTACATGTGTAAAAATGGTAAAGCTTAGAAGAATTAATGTGAATAGAAAATTCATTAAAAAACATAAATAAAAATGTGACAGAAATGCATTGTATACATTGGGCATTGGGATCGGTAGGACTGAAAATCAACCGCACACCCACCGACGACGCATTGATTCCATAAGGCTGACACAGATTTCGATTTTCTCTTATGTCACCGCCCCCTCGGAAAATTTTGGTCGATATTCAACATTTTGAGGGGGGACAACAATAAATTATTCAAGAAATTCTAAAATTTCAAGGTGAAATTAGAGTTACACAGAAAATTTCTTAACAAATCCGATGAGTTTATAGATTTTGCCAAATTGTTTGGGTATTTCTTCGTCACATACATTTATTATTTATTGTCCTCCCCTTTAGCGAGCCAACGAGTATTGTGACATAAGAAGAAAATGAAATTTGTTCCGGCCTAAAAGGCTTTGCTTTGCTAGCTGTGCACGTATGATAAGCATGCACGGACACTTGTTTTTTTTTCTCTTTATGCATTAACTTCTCTCATACTGCCGGGAGATTTTCTCTCTGCTCGAGCCTCGGCTTGATCTATCTCTCGTGAAAGATATTGGATTGATACTTGGTTTGATCCTCGTGATTTCATCAATAATCCTTGAGAAAGAAATACTTGATGGAATGGTGGAATAAAGGAAACAAGAAAGCGCTGCCAAATAAACATTTTCAAGCACATGTTGCGCATCGTAAATTTTCATTAGATTATTTAGGAATAATGTTTAATATTTAACATTGGTTCATCATGTTTTATATCACATCTTTAATTTCCACTAACGCATATGCGATTTTCTAGTGCCTTTAGTATAAAATGCTACAAAACTCAGTATATTTTCGACAGCTTTGTTCTCTTCGTCATGGGGTGTTATCTAAAGTCTGATAAACTGAAAGTTGGCGTCACATTTTGCCAATCAAACTGTTTACAACTAAGTTTCAAGCTATTTGGACGACAAAAAACTCTTATGGCAAAGAGAGAAACACGGCCAATAATACTCAAAGTCACTCTCAAGGCATATAATTTAATCATCGTTCAGTAATCAATCTAGCTATAGATAAACCTGTTAATAACGGATAAAGCAAACATTTTCAATTATAGCCGAAACAACCAAATCAATATGGCAATAACCTCATATCAGCCTTTGTTTTCCAAACCTCTACTGCTTTACATATTTACTATGACTATGACATTAGCAAAAATCAAAACTTGTTCGAACCTAACTATTATTTAATTATTTATTTATTTTTAACTTTAAATTTTGTAAGAGGGAAAAGCCCCTTAGAGTGATTTCCAAATTTACATGTTGAAGTTCGATCCTAACTGTTCATACTTATTGTTTAAGCTCCATTTTGTATGAAATATTTTGGTTCACCGGTAGAAGTTCATAACTTGTGTTAGAAATTAAAAAAAACATTAACCTTCTCAAGACATTAGGAAAAATAGCATGATGAATTAATAAATAGATCCACTATTTACCAATTCATCATACTCATCCGAGAGATTGGGTTCAATAAATAAGAGTTTATGAATGCTTACAAAAAATCGAATATGGCGTGGTAAATCACCAGAATTATTAAAACATTTTTTTTTTCATAATCATTAATGGAATTGAATAAGCAAGTGAAATATAGAAATTTGCACTTTTCTAATGATCAAGTCTTTATTTTATTTACAATGCAAAAACGTGACACTTTATTTCTAAAAATTTGCTTTCAAAGCATTCCATAAAATTCAATTGAGCTGGCCACCATGAACGCCGTGAACCACGCGCTGAATGTTGGTGAATTGCTATCTCTTCCTCACTGATGGGATGGTCTTCGCTCAATCTGCTGACTCTTTTACCCTGCTGGATTGATCGAATAAAACAACTCAAGGGGAAAGTTTGACGGACTTGGATGATCTTGATGGTTTGGTCAAACTGGATGATAGCGGTGGTTGGATCAATCTTTCGGAGGGGAAATTATTGAAGATATAAACACCAACCTCAATCTCGCTTTTGCAGGTTGGTCAGTATTTATATCAAGATTCAACATTATCATCCATCTTCTTCGCAATAAAAATGCAAGCAATACATTTAGCAATATTTCTATCAATTTGTGTTTCTTGATGAAGTTGAAGGAAGGATTGAACCTCTTGGTTGAATCAATTAATTGATAAGTGTAAATGGCACTATTCATTCATTCGCTTGCGATCCAAACTGCGACGATCGGCCACGAATATCCATGTCAACCAGCTTGCGCATCGCTTCTCACTGGTGATGGGGTTGCGTGTTTGTTCATGACTATCCGTTTGCTGCATCATTCTCGATTCGCTTCAGCAAAGAGGAGTGAATATGAATGGAGTGAGGCGAATTTACCGATCCTTGTTTTGATGGCTGTCACACTCTTATTCCCATGACAGCCTTGTGAATGCATGGTTCATGACAGCCCACAGAATAAAACTCATGCGACCTACAACACCACTGTCGGGAACTGCTCACATCGTCTGCTTTCGCTGTGCGTTCGTTCGCCGATGACAACCTCGGCTCTAGCCCAAACCGTCTCTCGTTGGCTGGACACGAAGTGACGAAAATCGCTGCGCTCGGCCCGAGCATTTTACTTCTGTTGAGGGAAGATTCAAAAATTACGTCCATCGTTTTTCGGGATTTCTAGACCCCCCCCTCCCCCCTCTGTCACGCAATTTCGCTATACCCAATACACGTACTGTCACACTTTTCTAGACCCCCCCCCCTCCCCCAAATGTTGGACGTAATTTTTGAACGTTCCCTGAACGTGTCGAGTATCGTGGTATATCGCACGCTCAAAATTATCGACGCGTTTCATATATTATGTATTTTTTTTTTCAAATAGAGAATATGTACCTGTAAGTCTTATTCTAGTAGAGTATTTTGCATAGCATTATTTTTTATTGGCATGTGAAATGCACTGCCATGTTTTCAATATAAAAGAGAGTTGAATCTCACATCAGTGGTATATTTTAGCCAGATTACAATTTTGACAAACGCTGGCACAAACTTTTTTTCGCCCCTGGGGCATCTTGTGAAAGGCATACCATGTTTGTAAAAAAATATTTACACTAAATTCTGTTTTTACGCGATTGATGCGTTCGCGCAAAAAAAGATCGTGTAAAAAAAGTTCGCGTAACTTCGAGAAATCGCGCAAAAAAAATCCAAAGGAAATTTTTTTTACGCGATTTGTTCTCCGCAAATGACCAAAATCGCGTAAGAAAAAGTCGCGTAACTTCGAGAAAATCGCGTAAAAAAAGTCGTGCAAAAAAAAATTGCGTAAAAAAAAGTCGTGTAAAAAAAGAATTCAGTGTATTGAGCACATATTTTGTGAATAACTTTTAGCGTTAAGCCATGTGCTCCCGTGACAGCCTATGACACCCTTTACGCGACAGCTGGCTTGGTTAGCCGAAGATTGTCATCGCCATGCGGCCAACAATACCGACGACGTTTCCCACTCAACTCGATACGACTCGAGTATGCAACTGTCAGGCAAGCAGCCGAAGCAGCGGCTGTTTCAATACATCTTTCGCTCATGCGTGTGCGTGCTGTTGGCGATACATTTCTCACTGATGGTGTTGCACACGGTAAAGAGAGATGGTCTGCACACATAAGAGAGTGTCGACTCAGCCTTGCGCGGGCTGTTGCGAGAAGGATGTACATTTGGAAAGCCTGGTAGCATTATCGAATACTACTACGTAAAGCTTTTTAGTTATTCGCATATGCACATTAGTAAAATTTACTCTCATTTCTAAAGGCAATATAAACTGTTACAAAAATAAAAGAAATTAATTATTAGAAAGTATTAACACTTCACGACATATAGAACCTTACAACTGCACAAATTAGGAACATCACAAATTGACGCTGCACAACACACAACATAAATGTGCCCTGTTATCCAGATGGATAACTATTATCCAGATGGATAACTCCTTCCGATCACAGGATGACGAGGTTTCATTTATTGATTTGGGTCCATCAGTCATCCTGGATTTGTATTTTAGTTGGCAGTATGCCTCTTAGTTCACAGAATTTGATGCTGTATTCATAGCTTGGTTTTGTCTAGGAAAACTAATCCTAATCGGGCATCCCGTTTCGGGTTTCGATACTAGAGCTCTATAACTAGAAGTCTGTGTCAGGGAAAGGTTTACGTCTCTAGTACTTAATCGCGGCCCGAAATGGCCTGAATGTTGGCAATCGAAATAGGATTGCACTTCATTGGCCTCTATCCTGCCAGAACCCTATAAATGTATATTAAAACTCGGGGAATATTTACAAGTTAAAATAAAACATATAACACAAAGAACGCACGAATATAGAATTTATAACACATTTAACAATTATTCTGTCTTATAATTGTAACAAATATTTATACCCGTAACACAATCCAACGTTTGAGCAAGAATTTTTCGTGAATCGTTCACCGATTCACGAAAAATTCAGCTCCCATATGCTTCACATCCTTCATAACAATAGTGTTAAGGCCATATACTTAACACTACGATAAAGATAAATAACTTAACCTAAACTCAAAACGAAACCAAAACGAGTTGTGCTACCCGAAAGCCACAATGCTTTCCAGAAACGTAGCGGTGAACAGGACTAACAAGTCCCCAGAACACGCCTCAACTCAAAACATAAAATGTTACCCGAAAGCCAAACTGCTTTCCAAATCACGTAACGAATCTTACTTCAACTAAAATTTACTTTTGTGGAGGTGCACTGTCCACAGAAATAAAATGGCCTTAAGACTGAAGTTATAATCCTTCCGGCTAGCTGTACGGGGTTTTTCAGTTGGGCGCCATGTTACAAAAAACCAACATGGAACCCTACAAATTCTAGGGCCCCACGTTGGGCACCATGTTACAAAAATAAAAGAAAATAAATTATTTCCAAAGGCCACGATACGTGGAACCTTATAAATGCACAAATAAGAGACATCACAAGTTGACGCAAGACAACACAAAACATATATGTGCCCTGTTATCCAGATGGATAACTTCTTCTGATCACAGGATGACGAGGTTTCATGCATTGGTTTGGGTCCATCAGTCATCCTGGAATTGTATTTTAGATGGCAGTATGCCTTTTAGTTCACAGCATTTGTTGCTGTGTTCATAGCTTGGTTTTGTCTAGGAAAACTAATCCTAATAGGGCATCCCGTTTCGGGTTTCGATACTAGAGCTCTATAACTAGAAGTCTGTGTCAGGGAAAGGTTTACGTCTCTAGTACTTAATCGCGGCCCGAAATGGCCTGAATGTTGGCAATCGAAATAGGATTGCACTTCATTGGCCTCTATCCTGCCAGAACCCTATAAATGTATATTAAAACTCGGGGAATATTTACAAGTTAAAATAAAACATATAACACAAAGAACGCACGAATATAGAATTTATAACACATTTAACAATTATTCTGTCTTATAATTGTAACAAATATTTATACCCGTAACAAAACTTTTTCGCCATGACAAGGTGGCACAATCTTTGTTTGCAAACTGAGACTTCTTTCTTGTCTAACTCCAGGGTTTCCACTGTTTAAGAAAATTCCATGTAAACTTACATCATATCTCGCATTTGACGAATGCTTGCATGAATACATCAAATTACCCCCGAGGTTGATAGCAAATTTTTAAAACAAGTGGTTAGTGATAATTGAATTTTATTGGCTAGTGGTTAGTCCGGTCGAACTATCAGATCAAAAATTCAAAAATCGTAAATTGGCCTTCAAAGTTCATAAACTAACTTGTTGGGCCGTAATTACATTCATTGGATTGCTAGAAACATAGAATATCCTAGTTATAACTATGGTGGCATTTCTATGATGTTTGTTTATTAATTATATGTTCAAAACTTAGTGTTGAAATGTCTGCGCAGAATTAGGACCACCATTTAATACCTGTTCCTAATTCTGCGCACCTAAAAAGAACAAGAAGATTATAAAACGAAGAAGAATTGTTTTTTGCCGATTCTGATTCCTAGAAGACAGCAGTACAGGATGCGCATGGAAAAGCAGACACTCTCTTCATTATTTATTTCGCAAAATGCTTCAGCTCATGAAGCAACTTTTTAGCAGTTTCGCTAACGGACACAGATTTCAAGCAATTTGCAGTACTTGCGACATCATTTTATTTTTTTACAAAATAATGATCGTTGATTTGAAATTTTTTCTTCACAAACTTTTCATTACTATTGAAGCAATATTCAAAAAATATATTTGAAGCTAATATTGAACTAGCGTCCGCGATTTTGTGCTATATTCGAGAAAGTGCGCCGAATTAGGGACTGCGCAGAATTAGGACCGGTCACGGTACACGTTATGGTTTCATTGGTATTGTACGAGTATGCTACGTTTTGAAAATTAACATAAATATTTAGACGAATTCTACATCTTTTAGAGTGAGCGAAATTTGGAACTCGTGCACGAAATTTGGCACTTTCAAACAAATCAAAGCTAATGCTGTAACTATCTTGTATAATGTGAAGTTGCCTAATTTATATTTTTCTTGGGAGCTACAGTGACAGCACTAAATATTATCGAAGAAATTAATTTGATTTATTTACTTTATGGTAAAATTTCAGTCGTTTATCAAACTTTGAGCATTCTTAAGTGCACGAAATATGGTCACCTCACGCAGAGCGTTCATGATTAACAAATATTTTAATCATGATTAATCATTGGTGATTAAAATTCAAATTTCGGTGATTATTGATTATGATTAATGATTAATTTGATTTTTGGGATGATTAATGATTATGATTAATGATTAAAATTGATTTTATCTGTGATTATTGATTATGATTAATGATTAAAAATGGCTCATTGATTAAAAATCATGATTAATCATGATTAATCAATCACAAAAAACAGGAAATGATTAAAATATAATTATTGTTTAAAATATTTTTGAAGTTCCAAAAGTAAAAGGTAACTCTGTCTGGGAGATTATTGAAAAAATAATCAAGAAGAACAGCATTTGAACCAATTAAAATTGGATCATATATTTTATATGGTGAAAATTTTTTGGTGATGAATGATTAATGATTGATTAATTTTTTTTTCTTATGATTATGATTACTGATTAATGATTAAATTGCGAAATCAGTGTGATTAAGATTAATGATTAATGATTAAATGAGAAATTTTGGTGATTATGATTACTGATTTTTGATTAATCTTAATTATTAATCATTAATCATGATTAAATTTATGATTAATCATTAACGCTCTGACCTCACGGTACTAACGCATAAGCGTACCATAATGGGTTCAAACAGCGCCCTGAAAAGGGCACTGTAATAACGCATAAAGCGAAAGAGAGCCTATAGTTCTTTACCACAGCGGGTTAAGAACAACAGAATATCCTGAAGATTCAGGTTTCTGAAGTCAGTTTCACTTAATAAGTGTTTACCGAATACTCGTAAACGCAGTTGCGCAAAAACTGGACAGTTAGGACGAAGTTCCATAATCGGATTCACAACTATCACATACAAATGAGTCAGCTTGCTGAATATTTGCTATGTGATAGCTGAGTCGGCATTGGCCAGTCAATGCTTTGACCAGCATGCTGAAATTCTGCTTTGACAGATTTGTTAGATACTTTGCCACCCCTAGAGATGGCTCAGTACTATACAATTTTGTTTGACGACATAACTCCAAACTATTCCAGTATTGTTTGTGCTGAGTGGCAGGCCAGGTGTGAATCTGAAGCTTTACCCAACACTTCGATATCGGAATAGCTGGCTCAGGGCCAATGAAGTCATGTGATGCTCCAGTGCGAGCTAACTCATCAGCCAATTCATTTCCAGCTATGGAAGAATTGCCAGGTACCCATACAAGGTGAACAGCGTTTGCTGAATTCAGCTCCTCGATTTGAGTTTGACAAGCGATAACTATCTTCGACCTGGAGTTGGCCGAAGCAAGTGCTTTAATAGCAGCCTGGCTATCTGAACAGAAGTATATTACGTGCTGCTGAAGTGCTGATTGCACTCCGCACATAAGAGCAAAGATTTCCGCCTTAAAAAAATGTGCAATGTCTACCAAGTGACTGAGACTGATGCAGCCTTAGCTCACGAGAATAAACACCAGCACCTGCTCGACCTTCGAGAAGGGACCCATCAGTGTAACATACGATGCCGTCTGAAATACTTCTTTCCAGATAACCAGATGTCCACTCTTCCCGGGAAGGGAAATTCGTGGAAAATGTCCTATATTGAAAATTACAAGCAATTGTAAGATCAATTGGAGCAAGGACAACTTTATCCCAATTCACCAAAAGTGGAAACAACGAGGTGTGTGTTGAACTGTGGTTCACAGGAGTTTCCTCTAGTAAACCGAGTACCCATAGGCGGTAAGTGCAAGAATGTGTAGTGGGGCAACGTCAAAGAGAACTTCGAGCGCTGCCGTAGGAGTTGAAGAGAACGCTCCAGACATCGCTATTAAGCACATCCTTTGGAGATGGCCTAATTTTGATTGGACCGTTCTCACTTCGCCCTTTTGTCACCACACCAGATATCCATAGGCCAACAACAGTTGTGTTGATCAATTTGATATACTTGGGTTTTAGACCCCAAGTTGTACCAAAGGTACGCCGGCATTGCCCGAAGGCCATACAAGCTTTCTTGATTCTGAACTCAATGTGAGGTATCCAGGAAAGCTTGGAATCAAGAATGACTCCAACGTACTTTACCTCTGTTCAGTCACATCGATTTCAGAATCAAAGAGACGCAAAGATCGAACGCCATTACGGTTTCGCCTTTCCGTGAAAAGAACAATAGATGTTTTACTCGGATTAACCGAAACGCCATATATTGACGACACCAACCTTCAACTACCTGAAGGGCGCTTTGCATCAGGTCGAAAAGGGTGGTGATACACATACCAACTAATAATGTTAGGTAGTCGTCGGCAAAACCATAAGTAGGAAACCCGCTATTATTGAGTTTCGTCAACAGCGTATCTGCTACGAGATTCCACAAAAGTGGTGACAAGACTCCCCCTTGGGGGCATCTACAAACACTCAATTTCCTAATCGCCGCTTGACGCAATGTCGAGAAGAGATATCGGTTTTTGAGCATTCGATGAATCCAATTGGAAATCATTGGAGACATGACTCCGTGCGGCTTCCAATATGAAATCGAAAGGCACATTGTCAAAGGCACCCTCGATATCTAGGAAAACACCCAATCAGGATTGTTTTTGAGTCAGAGGCGTCTCGTGACCCGTAGAAGTGACTGTGCACTTGAAGAGTTTTCACATGGGACTGTAGTGCACATGGAAAACATCAGGAACCTGCACTCCGCTCGACGAGCGAATCTATCTACGATTTCGTCGATAAAACTGCTTTGTTATTTCAATTGATGAAACAGGGGGATTCTACCGCCATTTGTATAAGCCTCTTCAGCGTTTGCTCGCCCATTATAACCGAAGATAGGTCCTTATTCCTTTGTGCCGGAGGGGTCAATATGACTTTATCGAAATTGGGGATGCAAGAGTAGGCATTATCTACCAATTATTTAGGAAATATTTCGGAATGGTTTTTAAACTTCGAAGAATCTGCGCAGAAGTCGATAACTGACACCGAGCAAAAAGTGGAACAACCATTACACAATTATGGGTTACTCTGTAACAATTATTAGTCAGTCAGTTCTCCACGCTATATTACCCATGTGATTGTTCTATGACTGTAGTCTAAATACGCGTATCTGTCTAAGGATAAGCATTCGAGGACGGAACTTAAATTACATATCTGAGTACACCCAATCGAAGAAGGGGTCTCCAGTTAGTCTAGTGGTTAAGGCTATTTATCGCCAATCCAGAGACGGCGGGTTCGATTCCCGTTCCGGTCGGGAAAAATTTCTCGACTCCCTGGGCATAGTGTATCATTGTACTTGCCTCACAATATACAAATTCATGCAATGGCAGGCAAAGAAAGCCCTTCAATTAATAACTGTGGAAGTGCTCAAAGAACACTAAGTTGAAGCGAGGCAGGCCAAGTCCCAGTGAGGACTTCGAGCCATAAAGAAGAAGAAGAAGAACCCAATCGAAGAGGTTATTTTGCTTACAGGATTCGAGAAGTCGGTTTAAGCTTTTCCACAATTGCCCCGCCTGGCAAACGGATTGCGGGAGTAGATTGTCTACGATATCGAGCTTCATTTTCATTTAATATTACTGTAAAAATGAAACCGTATGCGACGAGCAGAGCAACTAAGTACTGAATGAAAATGGCACCCATTCAGCTCCACCCAAAGGCATGCACGCATGCCGAAAGAGTGACTGGGCGGCCTCCTGTGTACAAGCTCTCTCGCTTTACTCTCTTGCTAAAGCTATCGTAGCTCTAAGGCACCCTACACACTACTCAAACGGTTTGACCAACATTGACTCCGCCCCCAGGTTGGTGGTTGAGTTGGTGCTGTGTTTGACCGTGTGTGATGCTGTTTGACGAACCGATTTGGCAGTTCGTCTAACCGATTTGACGGTTGACGGTTTGGTCGGCAAAAATCAAACCAGTTTGATTTTACTCAAACCAACGGTGGGCGGAGCCAATGTTTGACGAACCGATCGTACCGTGTGTAGTGTTGTTGCACAAACATAGTGCGATTTCAAATGGGGGATGATGTTGGTGCAACCAAAGTGACATGTTGGTGCAACACGATTTGGCAGTTCGTCATACGGTTGCAGAAACATAAGCTGGTTCGACCAACCTGGGGGCGGTGGCAATGTTGGTCAAACGGTTTGAGTAGTGTGTAGGGTGCCTAATGCGACATTGCCAAACTTAGCAGCTACCCCGCAAGCGCAACCGAACATTTTTTCCTTTCCTCCACCACCGATGAGGCTCCCGTCCATTGGAAGAAGTGAACAAAACTTTAACTAATACATTGCCAATGCACCACAGAACAGTCCAACACAAGTAAACACAGTTTGTGTTTGCGCGCAAACCCCAAAATTTTATTCCCACCTTTGGGTTTCCGCGCCGAAGACCCAGCGCCAGATTCACAAAGACAACTGACAGCAGTCGCCGGACAGTTGGCAATCCTGATATTTGACGGCGGCCGCCCGGTAGTCATGGGAGTGGATTGTTCTCACGCAAATAGATCTTTTCGCTGAAAATGCATGTGTATTGAGTTATTATTGACAGATTTTCTGCAGTGTTAGTGTGAAATTCAGCGATTTTCTGCATCGCGTAAGCCTTCGCTGGAAGAAAACGTCATGTTGTTCAGCGCAGCAAGGAAAATTTTCAGTGAAAAAAGCAATATGCATATACAGCGATCCCGTGTACTGCTGGAAGTGAACTGAGGCGAGAGTTATTTTGGCGATGCACTCACATGTGCGTTTCGCATGCTCGGCGTCGAGCTCTCTGGCAGTAGGAGGGTGGTGGCAAAGTGAGATTGTTGGAAAATTGAATAGATTTCTATTGGATACGTACTGGTTAGAAATCCTCTACATAGAGATAAGCGGAAGTTACATATGTCGATTCGGCAACGCTGTTCATTTTGTTTACATCAGCTGCCAACACTTGATGCAAAGCTAGATGTTCAAACTTTGTGCGTGACTTCAGCTAGTATGACACTCTTTGACCAATGCCAAATATTTGACCACTTTTGACAGTTAAATTTTGACCAAGGTGTACCTGGCAAACAAAAATATTTGTCACTCTCGAAAAACGAATAGGGACAAACAGAGCCAAACAAACTGCCAAAATTTATCTGTCAAAAGTGGTCAAATATTTGGCGCCTGGGCAAAGAGTGTAATAGCACCCTTCGTAGTGGTTCAAGTTGTATTGTTTACATTTTCTAATTATGGTAGAATTTTTTTTTCAAAATTTTGAAAAAAATAGCGGAGCAACTGTTAAGCTTAACATATCGGCAGAACTGAAGCAAGAAGCAGCAATGAAAGTTTTTTCGAGAAGTACAGCAACAAAAGTT
The DNA here is from genome assembly GCF_035046485.1 of Aedes albopictus. Classification (NCBI taxonomy): domain Eukaryota; kingdom Metazoa; phylum Arthropoda; class Insecta; order Diptera; family Culicidae; genus Aedes; species Aedes albopictus. The sequence goes on along the minus strand of NC_085136.1, from coordinate 244,412,600 downwards.
TGGTCATAAGCTTGAGCTTTTGAAAGCAGAATTAATTAAATTCTATCTTTTTACTAAACTTACATATACCGTCAATTTCTCGATATTAAAAATAAATAATTTTAATTTATTTAGTTTGGATTGCAATACCGTTCAATCGACGCCTTCTTACGAACGATCAGCCTGTTCATTTGGCTTACACTTTGACAGTTCTTTCTGCTCGATTGGCTTACAATTGCCGCTTCCGCAGATCTCTATAATGTAGGATTACTAGTACTGGTATCTTACTTTACTGGTATTTTACTTTTTATCAACTGTGTAGTGAACGCAGTGGACCTATGCACGAGACGCCACTGTTTTGAGTGAATGCCTTCTCTTCTCGATATCGTAAACAACCTTGTATAAAAGAGTCACAGTGGACTTACCAGATTGGTAGGTATGTTTGTTCACATGAAGAGGCACATTGGCCAGATAAACATGACGATCAACAGTGCATTCTATGCATGTCAGAATAAAAAAGGTATATAAAACTGATAGGTCGGAAACTCTCTGTTTCTTCATATGACGCACGACCCGCTTTCGGGAATAAACTTTACAGTAATATCCCGCCAGGATTTGGGAATGTAACCTGTAGCAAAACTACAAACAAGTAGTTTTTTTTTCAAAACATGTTTGAAATAATCAAATTTCTTCTGAAGCAAAAAAGGATGAATTCCATCTGCCCCTGGAAATTTGAAAGGAACAAAGCCATTTAGTGTCCTCTCAATCGATTCTAAAGTAATGATACTCCGAGCTGAAGTCAGAGTCATAGCTGCAAAAAAAAGACATCAGGTTCATCCGAAGATGCAATATCCACACATCCGGGAAAGTGTGTACTGAATAAACATTCCAAAACTTCCTCATCAGAGGAAGTAAATTCACCATTTGACAAACGAAGTTCGTTCACTCGGAAATCCTTAGATTTTGCAAGGATTTAGTTTAATCGACTGATTTCACTCAAACTGGAAACATTTGTACAACGATTTTTCCAGCCAGCAGACGGAAGAGTTTTCTGGTAGGCATTGCGAGCTGACATGAAGGCCTCCGACCCAGCCAAACGTTGTCTGTTCCAACTCTTTCTACATTGTTTCCTGAGCTTCGCCAGATCAGAGTTCCACCAAGGGTTTCCTCAAAAGCTTCCATGATTAAGGCCGTTGTAGTATCAACGGCATCATCTAAATGACTTGGACTCTTGGAGTGTCTCTCAGTTCTGTCGCAGCTGTGGTTCGATACAGACGGATTGTGCTCTTTGCTCAGATAGTTTTTTTTGTCTACAGTTTGCGCTGCTAGGCATTGGATATTATTCATCGCTTTGCTTTGTTTGCCGGTCGATCATATCGTCGTTCGTTGGTGGTGTGGCAACAAAAATGATTGAAATGAACGAAATGTTCGTTAATACGGTGCAGTTTCGCTTCCCGCCGGGTAGCCCACGGCCATCCTGGGTGGAAATTGCGAATTTCCTGAAGACGCTGGACACGGATTTGCTGCAGATGGAAACTGCATATAAAACAGCACATGATCGTTCATTGTTCGTGAAGTTCGTGTCGCGGGATGCCATGGAGGAATCATTGCGGAAGAACACAGAGCAAAGAAGATTTGCTTATTCAAATGGGCAATCAATAGAAGTGCGGATGTGTATCGCAGGCGTCAATATGCGATACATTCGTGTATTTGATTTGCCGCCGGAGATTACGGATGAAAGTTTGTCTTTGGAGCTGGAAAAGTTTGGGAAAGTACAACGCGTGATCCGAGAAAGATTCCCCACGGGACTTGGCCTCGATCATATGCATACTGGAGTCCGAGGAGTGTTCATGGAGGTCGAAACAAGAATCCCGTCATGGATCGACGTTTCCAACCGGAAAGGGAGAATATATTATGAAGGATTGAAGGAGACGTGTTTCTCATGTCAAGCGGAAGGGCACCGGAGGGACTCTTGCCCTCAACGAAACCCGGACAAGAAGAAGGAGAAGCCTTCGTATGCTGGAATTGTGTCTGGCGAGGCAGTAGTGGAGCTTATTTCGCAAGAAACGGTACAGGACGAAATAATTGAAGTTTTGGAAGAAGAAATTATCGTCGAAAATGCGGACATTTTGGACCAGGTTCAACCGAATGAAACCAAATCTAATGCGATGAATCGGAAGGTAGACAAAACCCCATCGAAAGACGAGGTCAGCGAGAGTCAGGATTCATCGGCGGACGATAGGGTGGCTCAGCGACGGGCTCGATTCGCAGCTTCTGGTGGTGGTTCAAGCTCCGGCTCCGTACCGCGACCAAAGAAGAAATGCACCCGAATGCAGTTTTATTGATGTAATCTTTTGAATATTTTTGTATCTATTCGATAAGATATCGGCTCCGTAAAGTTTTTAGTTAAACGATCGAGCCAATAAATAAACTATTTGGTAAAAAAAAAGCTTTTTTTCTCACTCATTCTTCTTGAAAAACAAAAGAAAGAGCGCGATGAAAGGGGGAACCTGTGCCCCCTCTTGCATCCTTCTCTTTCTTGTGTTTTTTCTTTTCAGGAGAGTGAGTAAGAAAAAAGGAAAGCTAGCTACGCCAAAGGTGAGTATCCTTGAAATTTGGCCGCAACCAAATCAGTAAAGTGATCCCCCCCACAGTTAGTTGACCGGGTATCCCTGAAACGCATAGTTTGCGAAGTAACATTCAAATGTTCAAAAAAGATGTAGCGATGGTCAGATAAAGATTCTATATCTGACACATGCCAATTGTTAACTTCTTTTCCCGATCAGCCTAGATAGCTGTGTAGTGTCGGTAGCGGTTGTCTCAATTGGCTAAGAATAACACTACGGACCGCCTGATCCAGTGGTAAAAGTCCACTAAACAGGTGACCCCTAATTCATGGTGTTATGCGGCTTTATGCTTACCGTGCCAAAGAATGAATGGTTAGGGGGGTCTAATAAAAACCTAACCACAAACGGAGCCTGTGGAGAATTAGGGCGTCCTCCACAGTATTACGCCCTTACTGCGCTAACCGGAGCAATGGTGCAGTGGACCTTGCGTTTCTCCGAGATAATCAGTTGCATTTCTTAAGTTTCGAATTTGAGGCTAAATAAGGGCGGGGTTATTCAAATGTTGTTTATTAGCTTACATTACTGCCTATATGGGTTCGCTTAATGCGTTTTCGCCATTGGCGTTTTTTAATTGACCACGATTTGGTTCGTCGTTGATGTTTCCTTTTGGTGCTGTGATTGTGAAGAGTGTAATCCTGTCTAGTTTGGGTAGTGGCTACGGCAAGGAAACCTCAGATCAATTTTCAGCGTAATTAGCGTATGTAGCCCAAGTGGATCTACATAAAAAAGTTCATTTTCGTAGGGTAACTTCTGTTTAGGTTACCTTGTGAACCCAGCTTTTTTTCATTATAGATGAACATACAAAAAATCTTACAAGGGGGGGGGGGGGGGGGGGGGTGTCGAAAAATCGTAAAATTTCCCTTACGTAATTAATGGACAGCCCCTTAGGATTCAAAGAATGTGAGTAGAATTGCTCATGAGATTGAATTGGGACACATTTTATTTGTCGCAAAAGAGCAAACACAGCCTATACTTATACACAATTACTTTTCCAACGCAGCGGAATAACTGCTAACAGTTAACAAACATGCAAAGCACAAAAAAGAGGTACGAAAATGATAAACAAATACGAAGCACGTTCTACACGGTCAGCATTACGCCACACTTCTTAACCTTTCCCCCCTCGTCCCTCTTCCTCTCACTCACCTGATGCGCCAGATGGGCCGATATCACTCCGACGGCCGAATAGTAGGGCCACGTCTGCTCACACACCACTCCGGACGTTACCAGACCGCCGATCATTGCCGTCGTGAATCCACTCAGCCACAGCTTCGTGTTGTCTCCGAAACGGATCGCGGTCGATTTGATTCCCAGCAGGGCGTCGTCCACCTTGTCCTGATGGGCGTAGATAGTGTCGTAGACGATTGTCCAGCAGACGCCGGCCGCGTACAGCGGCAGGCAAGCGGACCAATCGACCGAGCCTTGGGTGGCACTCCAACCCAGCAGGGCACCCCAGTTGAAGGTCATTCCCAGGACCAGTTGTGGCCAGTGGGTTATTCGCTTCATCAGCGGATAGATGATGACTAACCCCAGGGAACTTGCCCCGAGCAGAATCGAGTACCAATTCAGTTCCAACAGGATCAACAGCCCGACGCCCAACTGAGCTCCTAGGAAGAACCAAGCATCCGCTGCACTCAACTCTCCGGCAACCAACGGTCGCGTCTTGGTCCGGGCCACTTTTCCGTCAATGTCCCGATCCCACATGTCGTTTATCGTACAGCCTGCTCCTCTCATGATGAATGCCCCCGTCCCAAACAGGGTCAGCATCCACAGATCCGGCCAACATCCGGCCGGTGCGCTCAGCGCTATGCTCCATCCGCAGGGCCAAAACAGCAGCCAGGACCCAATTGGCCGATCCACCCGCATCAACCTCCCGTACGGACTCTGGACTATCCTCTTTAGCAAACTTTTTGGCTCCGGTTTCTTATCACTAATGTTGCTACTGTAATCCCTTAAAACTAGCTCCCAGTTCTTGCCTTTGGAGGCACCATGGTGCAACCTGTGCTCCGGCCACCGTGAGTTTGTCAGCTTCCTGCAGCCGGTGCTATTCGCACTCCACCGTGAATCATCCTTCCAGCAAATGATTGTGCCGGCACTGCTAACAGCTGTCTGTAGTCGATGATGGTCGTGGTATATAATCAGCCCCCGGCGGATGTGCACTCCTCCGGGACCCTGCCTCAGAGATCCGATGTGCTGCGTCGTGATCCATCGCGTCGCCGAACTGCTGGTCAATTTTCTCAGCATAATCCTCAGTGTTGTTCTGATCGGGAGAGCACCATCTAGCACATCATTCCGTCGAAAATCCCGTCAACCCACACTGAACACGCGAACCGCGGCTTAAACCATCGACGACCAGCGCACTGTCTACCACCGGAATCCCGTGAAAACTTCCGAAAGAGCTAAGCAATAATTAAATATTGCTGACCAGAACGGAGCCGCCCGACGATAGAAGAGCGATTACTTAACTCACATGGGGGGGTGCAGCGAAAAACGCCGAAAACGATTCTGACAGCTCGCTCTCACACTGAACGAAAACCCCCGCCGTATGGAGAATGATTCTTCATTCAATGCGTTACAGATCCACAGAATCTGGATTTTGAATGATTTTACAACAGAATGATTTGACTGACTTCAAATAAATGAAAATCATCCTGTTATAAAACTAAAATTTACACAATTTATGAATGATTTTTTGCTTGGGGTGTGTTGTGAGTGATAATCGTCACAAAACTATAGGAAAGCATTTACTCCCGTGCCTCATACCGAAAATCATTCAACCACCAAACTAAAATCCCTGCAACCAAACGAATGAATCATCATTCAGTCATGTGATCAATCGTCAAATCGATCGAATGATTTTCAAAACAATAACGATGGAGTTTTGTTTAGCTTTCGTATGACAGTAGTTTTGATACAAGCTGCAAATATTTCTTGCTAATCCCATTACGAATATCATTCAATTGTTGGTTCGCCTTTCATTTTGCTGTTTGCGCGCTATATGTACCCGCAAAAAATGGTGACGGTTGAAATTTTTTTTTTTTACTTTGTAACGAAAAAGTCTCGCGATAGGGGAAATATTGAGTGCCAAATACTCCTTAGGCCACAATAATGGATCGCCTGTTTATTGTTCCAACACTTTCCGGTAAGTTTCTCTGGATTATTTATTGGTGCAATATTGATAATTGTTTCATTTTTTTAACTCTTTCCAGAGAATCTCATTGGGAAACCATTTCAAGTATTTGTACAAGAAGGAGGATTATGTCGTGGAAATGGCAGTGATGCTGCGGTGTTTAACATGTGGAATTAGAGGTAGTGAAATAAAGAAAACTAAACAATATTTGTAGTACACATTTTCTCATAATTCTGGCAAAATCTAATATCACAACCGTTCCAACTAGTTTGAGTGAAAATCCTTATGAAAATCACTTCATTGGGTTATCTCGCAAATTAGTTGGAATGGTTGTGATATTAGTTTTTGCCAGAATGTTTAATAATAATAATCCAGAAGTGAAAAACTCCCATATGGACAATATTTGGTTTCGTAATTATTTTCATTTATTTTGCATCCGCTTTATTGGATGACTTTTGAATGACCATCATCCTTTCCCATATTTGTTTTGATTTTGAATTGTATGAGTATAATGCTAGCTTTGAATGATTTTTATATCTCTTGTTTTGATTCTGTCAAATCGGCAAGTGAATGATGGCCTTCTGCAAATCATCTTATATTAGGCATGGGGCTCGGATGAGGCAATTTTCATTCAATTTTTGGCGGGGATTTTTGTTCAGTGCAGGCCGCGAGACAAAATTTAATGCGAAGGATGCGTGGCACACATGCAAAGAAAAAAGAGAAAATCGCTCTCATTTTCTCTTTTTATTTCTTCGTGAGAGTGCTTTTTCTTGAGGGTTCCTCCGATGCGGTCGATAGCTTGAAAGTAAATATCAGAACAAAATTTGTTTTGATGTGATTTGCGTTCGAAGAAAATTTCTCCCGAGGGGGCGACAACTCGCATTAATGACTAGACGATGCAATGACTTAGAGCCGATGCACACGAGCGTTAATAGTGGTTTCGCAGCGCGGTGTCACGAACACTAACGCAAATCTACTGGTTGAAAATACGCCCATTTGATTTTGCCGGGAACAGCTGATTTTTGTTTACTATTTTCAACCAGTAACTCAGCTTGTGTTCGTGTAATGCATCGTGTACGTATACGCAACACTACTAAAAGCAGAAACCACTATTGACGCCGAGTGAATTCACGCTGCGTCGCCGCAGCGTTCCTGTGGGGCATGCGTTGACATTGCGTGCCGCACACGGTGCGGCGCGGTTGCGGTGCGGTAGCGTTGCGTTCTCGTGTGCATCACCCCATTTGATTGTGTGTAACTCAGGACGCACTTGCGTGCACGCTGCGTGGGTGCGCCGCCCGTGTGCATCGGCTCTTAATTCAATGGAATATGCCCAATTGAATGCGAATTGAACGAAGGATTTCAACAACTTTCGGAAAATAAGCTGCACTGTAGTGTGCCATACGCAGAAAAATAAATTGTAATCACAATTAAATTCTATGTAGTTCAAATCAACCGATTTTTCAGTTTACTATTATAGCGACAAACTGATTTCTAGTTTAAACTGAACTGTTCTATTGTTTGATAATACAAATATTTTCATTTGTCGAAATTTTTGACAGTTTGTTAAAACAAACAAAGATATGGTATTTTCAACATGAAATAATGGATTGATTCAAACGACTGCACTTTTGCCACTAACAAACCCGGAATGTGATTGTGTTGGTGACGGCAGCAACTGCGGCAGCTCGGAAATCTATTTTAAGACCGGTCGGTAAGCGGATGGTGAGGAGAACGACGAAAAAAAAAACGAAACCGATCAACTTTTTGTGGATGCTGTCGTGAGTCCCTGCGCGTTATCCATCACGGCCAAAGCTGCACTTGGAAGTTGGCGTGATGGATTTGCTGCACCCAAGCTGCACCTTCTTCGTTGTGGGGATGTTGGGGTAAACATTTTATAGATGTGTGAGTGTTTTCGGTCCATGTTTATGGTTTTTATTTTGTTGAAACAAATGAAATTTTTGACATAATATATGAAATGATGGTTATCGGTTGTTTTTATCGATAAACTCTATTTAGAGTTAATTTAAATTAAAACAATTAAACATAACTTTGGAATAAGTAAATTGGGTTTTTAAATTTTGGAAAATGTATAGATTTTTTGATTTTATACGAAAGAGCACCTTTTTCTGAGCCGCAATGATTTTTTCAGATTTTTTAAACTTTATTTTGGTACCTAAAATCAATTTCAAAGAGATTTTTTGAAATCACCTTTTGACAGCTGAGCAACTGCTTGACAGCTCCGCCCAGTACAAAATGCGACGAGGGGTTATTCGACAAATCGCTCCCATACAAACTTTAAACTGATTTTTAAATAGGTTACCGGGCACCAAAATTCATGAAAATTTGGATTTCGGCTCAGTTTGGCATGCAGATTCAGAATATAAAATTGTCTCAACACCACTAAAGAAGCCAATTCTCAGTTTGAAAATCAGCCATGCGTTTTATTGTTTTGAGAAAGGCAAATGTTCCAGAACTAAAAAAGCACTTTTTCTCAAAACGATCCACAAGGCGAAGAAAATAAGAACGTCCGATTGTTTATATAGTCAATTATGACAATCGGACACGAGGGTTTGGTTCGCTTTTTTGTCATTCTGCAGAAAAGTGCTTTTTCAGTTTTGATTCTCATTTGAGCCTTAAAGCGCCATTTTTCTGCGTGCAGTTGTAAAGCGTAACGTAATTTATCAACGGCCTCTACATCCAAGCATGCACCCTTCGGCGCAGCGCTCTGCGTGTTTGTTGACAACGTAGCGGTGGCGCTGCGGCGGACGAAGAGGACGACTCGAACGAAATCAATCAAAACATTCAATCGCGAGAAGAGACATTCTGAAAATTTTCCATTTTATTTTAAGTTGTTAACTTTTGATTTCTTTCGCAATTTAGTGCTTCTAATGTAGAAAATTTGTGTACACTGAAAGTTCTCCACCTCGCTGTTAAACATCCTCTGCCAAGATGATCTTGTCGCATTTTATCGAGAAGATGAGGGTAAGCAAAACATTTACCTTGGAGCTGAGGAACAGCCTGTTGATTCTTGCTCTTCCCCATTGTAGGTCGGAAAGAAGTACGTGCTGATGGATTTGATCGTTCACCCGGACTGCCAGCGACCGTGGGATACGGTTGGAGCGGAAAACAAATTCATTCCAGCCGAGGTTTGGAAAATCATCTACCGGAAGCTGGGTGACATCTGCCGGAAGCAGTTTGCCGAGCGGGCCAAATCCGAGGACAGTAGATGCCAGCTGAACCAGGAGTACGAGTGTCGGTTGGATGGGAAACCTGGCTATGTGTTGCGGTACGAGTTTAGGGATGAGAACGCCCGATCACATCTGAATGTCGTTTTCAATGATGATGATCAGAAGCTTCACCGGGAGTGCTTGGTGGTCCACATCTCGGATGCAACGAAAGATTTGCTCCGGGAGCTGGAAGAGAAGAAGAAGCTCATCGAAAGGTTACAGAAGGAGAACAAAAAACTGAAGGAAATGCCTTCGCAGAGTCAGGAGTACACACCGGTTCCGGTGAAGAAATCCGGATCTTCCGGGTCGAACGCGTCCATGGAGTACATTCCGACGGCCATCAATGGCAAATCGCCAGCCTATTCGTCTAGCTACAAGGCACGGAAAATCGAAGAGAATATCAAGCAGGAACCGGACCCGTACACACCGACTTCCAGCCAGGATTCCCTACCGGATAAGGTCGCATACGTTCCGAGAAGTCTGAGCACTCCGACCAGGTACGATTTACCTAAAACATCGCAAACAATTTAAAGATTATATAATTTCTCAAACAGGTCGGATACAAATCTGAAACCATCGAATTCTAACTCCCTGGAAGGTTCCACCATTGGCAAGAGGCGTCGCCGTGAGAAGGACATGAAATTGTTCGGGACCGACGACGAGGAAGAAGAAGAACCACCCAAAGTAGAGCCCACCCTCAATCGTAGCGACGAGGATATGTTCAGTCCCGAACGGTCCCCACTACTGCAGGATATCATATCCAACAGCACCGACGAGCTGACGGGGGCTACGACAGTTGGCAGCAGTGCCAAAACCGAAAGCACCGAGGACTGCAAGCGCACGCAACTACCGCGGAAAACTAAAACCGGAGTCTGCTACAGTGGATTGATGAGCTCCGGCGAATATACTGCTTCCCCACCAACGTCGTCATCATCCTCAAGCGCGGCCAAACGGCGCCGGAAGGACGACGAGGAGTACGCACCCACGGGGAGCTCCTCCAAATCGATTGAAGGCTGGTTGAAAAAGTCCAGTCGGAATAAGTCGGATGAAAATTCCTCCAAGGATAAGGATCAGGATAAGCGCCGGAAGGGAAAGAAGGACAAGGAGAAAGAAGAACCCCCAGCGGATGCGGCGGTGGCGGCTGCTGCTGCTGCCGAAGTCGTTCCACTTCAAGTCGATCACGAAAAGCTGAAGGAGGAAGAGGAAAACATGCGCAAAACGATCGCCGGCTTGGAACAGCTGAACAAGATGTTTCCCGAGGATAAGTCCTTGCTGGATATTCCCATTTTGTGAGTAGCTCTTCTTTTGATATTTTTTTTTCTTTTGTAGCTTAACCATGAGTTTTTCTTTTTGTACTCGCTTCTTATGGGTACAAAGGGTACGAGTAGAAAGTAATAGGCAAATAACACATTTTAACAAATTATCTATATGCATTTGTTGAAACAAACTAAAATATGATTTTGATTATGGTTGTGGTTTCTACTATTGTTTGATATTGACAATCATATGGTTGAAAATAGTATCCTATACAAATTTCACAACGTTTATTTGTTGTTAACAAAAACAAACATCGAAACGACAAATAGTTTCAAACAGTTTATTGTTATCAAATAAATTTGTGCTTGTTATGCTTAATGTTTATACTATCCGCATAACATTATTTTTAAACACCTATACAGCAGGATTCATGAATCCAAGGTACAACGTTTTAAACGGTTCCATTTCTTGTTTCTGTTCCAAACTTGGTCCCAACATCCACATTTCGTATTAAGAATGCACGAACGTGCTGAAAAAATAATTGATGACATCCATTGGATACAATCCACAATAATTTTGAAAATTTTATTTCGACAAAAGTCTACGAGGGGGAGGGTTGGTGTCTGAGATGGCCGAAAAATGTCGTTGTCGGCGGTCATTAGTGAGTATACGAATTCTTCAACCGCCTCGATTTCGTCATCGTCAATAGAAATTCGGGGATGCGGGCGCAGTAATTCCTCCCTGGAGCCCTTTGCCATCATATACTTTGTCTTCGACACATTAATGACTGACCCGATTCGCCTGGCTTCATTCTGTAGTCGGCTGTACGTTTCCGCCATCGTCTCAAATTTACGAGCTATAATATCAATATCATCAGCGAAACCAAGCAGCTGAACGGACTTCGTGAAAATAGTCCCACTCGTGTTTATTTCCGCTCTCCTTATTACACACTCTAACGTAATGTTAAACAGCAATCACGAAAGACCATCACCCTGCCGTAACCCTCTGCGTGATTCGAAGGGACTCGAGAATGTACCTGATACTCGAACTACGCACATCACTCGATCCATCGTCGCCTTGATCAATCGTATCAGTATATCCGGGAATCCGTATTCGTGCATAATCTGCCATGCTGTTCTCGATCGATTGTATCATACGCCGATTTGAAATCGATGAACAAGTGATGTGTGGGCACGTTGTATTCGCGGCATTTCTGCAACACCTGGCGGATGGCGAACATCTGGTCCGTTGTAGCGCGTTTATCCATGAATCCAGCCTGGTATTTTCCCACGAACTCTCTTGCAATCGGTGAAAGGCGGCGGCATAAAATTTGAGAGAGTACCTATAGGCAGCACTCAGTAGTGTGATCGCGCGATGGTTACCGCAATCCAACTTGTTGTCCTTTTTGTAGATGGGACACACGATACCTTCCATCCACTCCTCCGGTAATACTTCCTCTTCCCAAATCTTGGTAATGACCCAGTGTAGTGCTCTCACCAGTGCTTCTCCACCGTATTTTAGTAACTCGCTTGGTATGTAGTTGATCTGCTCCAGCGGCTCTGTTGTTTTTCAAGCGGCTAACCTCCTCTTCAATCTCTTGGAGGTTAGCGGCTGGAAATCTTTCGTTCCTTCGGAGATTCCTGCAGTACTTTTTCGGAAATTCCTTGGGGAAAACCTTCCGGAGATTCCTCCAGAAATTGCTCCGGAGATTCTTCCACGAAATCCTCCGGAGGTTTCTTCGGAGATTTCTCCAGAAATTCCTCCTTGAATTCCTCCGGAGATTCCTCCGAGAATTCCTCCAAGAATTCCTCCAAGAATTCCTCCAGGAATTTCTCCGAGGATTCTTCCAGGAATTCCTCCGAGGATTCCTCCACGAATTCCCCCGAGGATCCCTCGAAAGAATCTCCGGGGGAATTCCTGAAGAAATCTACGAAGGAATTCCTGAAGGAATCACCAAAGAAATTATTGCAGGAATCTTTGGGGGAATTCCTGTAGAAATCTCCAGAGGAACTCCTGGAGGAATCTCCGGAGGCATTCCTGAAGGAATCTCCGGATCAATTCCTGGAGGAACCCGTGGAGGAATCTCCGGAGAAATTTCTGGAAGAATCCCCGGAGAAATTCCTTGAGGAATCTTAGCAGGAATTCCTGGAGGAACTTCCGGAGGAATTCCTGAAGTAATCTGCGAAGGAATGCCTGGAGGAATCTCCGAAGAAATTACTGCAGGAATCTTTGAGAGAATCTTCGGAGGAATTCGTGAAGGAATTTCCGGAGGAATCTCCGGAAGAATTTCCGGAGGAATCTCCGGAAGAATTCCCGGAGGAATCTCTTGAGAAATTCCCGGAGGAATTATTGGAAAAATCTCAGAAAGAATTCCTAGAGGAATCTCCGGAGGAATCTCCAGAGGAATTCCCGGAGAAATCTCCGAAAGAATTCGTGAAGCAATTTCCGGAGGGATTATTGGGGGAATCTCCGGAGGGATTCCTGAAGGATTCTCCGGAGGAATTCCTGAAGGAATCTCCAGAGGAATTCCTGAAGGAAGCTCCGGAGGAATTTTTGAAGGAATCTCCGGAGGAATTCCTGAAGGAATCTCCAGAGGAATTCCTGAAGGAAGCTCCGGAGGAATTTTTGAAGGAATCTCCGGAGGAATTATTGGAGAAATCTCAGAAGAAATTTCTGGAGATTTGCTGATCTGATGATTGCTCCAGGAATCTCTCCGGAGAAGTCCTGCAGGAATTCTGGAAGAATTGCACGGGAATTTCAGAGGAATTCCTGGTGGAATTATTGGCGAACTTCTGGTGGAATTCTCGAGGTAATTTTAGATGAGTTCCTGGGAAATTCCTTGGAAACTCATTGGGGAATCCCAAAGGAATTCCCGGGGAACTCCTACAAGAACTCACTGGGAACTCCTGGATATTCTCCCGACAAACATCTGAAGGAATTAACAAAAACTTCTGGAGGGATTCTCAGGGAACTCCCGGAAGTTTTATCGGGGATTTCTTGAAAAAACCTGATAATTTCTTGATGATTTCCTGGAGAATCCCTGGAGGAATTTCCGGAACACTCCTTGAGGAATTCCCGGGGAACTCTTGGAGGAATTTACGGGGAATTCCCTCGGGAATAACCGGGAAACTCCGGAACAATCCCTGATAATCCCCTGGAGGAAGAACTGGAGGAAAACTTCTGGATGAATTCCCGTGAACTCCTGTGGGACATTCTAGAGGAAATATCAGGAAACTCCTGAAAGAACTCTTTTAGAAATTTTTGAAAACTAGGAAACCTCAGATTTCTTTCGATAGAGCAAGACAGAGCAAGAGCAATGCTGCAGATTCTCACTTAATTCTATTCTTCCAGGAAACAAACATATTCACCGAACTGAAGTTGTTTTGAAATTAATCGCAGGAAATCCGCGCTCATTGTGTTTTACCGCAGCGGCATACTTGTGGATTGGTCCATACCAGAGTGCTTCCGCATTCCGTTGCCGGCCCCATTGCGTTTTCCGCTTCAAACTGATGTTGTTTCCTGAGTTCTTTCCTTGTCATATATTTGACCCTGTTTACTACAGGCCTAAGGCCTCTGCGTACTAACAGCTTAATGCACACTGATGTCTTTGGTGCGAAAGATGAAACAAAAAAGAAAGAGAAATGCCACTTTTACTCACGGAATAGTACATCGACATGTTATTTCGTACGGAAAATTAACGTCTAGTGTTGGTAAAATCACACTCAAAGCTCACTCATGAACCGCTCCTGCGTGAGTAAACTCGCGCGCGATTCTGAATCATTTTCTCACGCGCGAGATTTTCATGCAAAATCTCGCTCTCACGAGTCAAGCGCTGAAATCTCGTTCGCTTGTAAAACGAATCCAAATCAATTTGAACGACATCCAATGTTGTTGTACGATAGTGTAGCAGTCAGGAAATTTGTATATAATTTTTGTGTATATTCTAATGTAAATGTTGTAAATATTATATCAATGCCTGTTGAGAATAAGTTTAAATCAATATTCAGTGTAATTAAATTCAAATTATTGGAATTCCCTTAGAGTAGGCAATCATGGATTGCGAACATTTTGCGAAATCTCTCCTGAGGCGAGCACACTTGTGTCTCCGAAAGGTTGGAAAGGGACAGCAGCACGACCATCGCTCCGAGCTATCCTTCGTGACTTGCGATCACGAAAGTGTACGACGAGTTTTCGGGAAATGACGAGCTTCCGGTGCGCCCGAGAATTCACTGTCTTAATCTGAGGGATTACAGACTCGATCATTTCGTTCGTGACTACCCAGCAAACTGGAAGTGTGCGCGTTTGTAGTTTGTTCGTTTTTTTTTTATTCTTAATCACCTAACCTAATTTTCAGCTCTATTGTCCACTGGGGCACTACGTGAGCAATTTCAATTGACAGCTGCACTTACATTTTTTGTACAGCGCCTAGATTATATTCTACTTTATCGAACTGGTTGCCTTTCTGCTACTTTCACTTTTTCTACTTTATACCTAGTAGAATGATGAGCACAAGGATGATGATGGATGGCCGTTGTTCCTTTCCAGTCCGATTGGGGGGGTCCATTATGAGTAGCAGTTCGCCGATGTCCAGGTATCCGGGTCCGTTTGAGCTATGGGTCTCAGAAGAGGGTCAGTGTCAGTTGCTCTCGGGGGAAAAGCAACTGAAGAAAAATTGCAAGTGCCGGGGCTGGGAATCAAACCCATGACCATCCGCATATGAAGCGAACGTGTGACCAACTACGCCACGGACCCCGGCTAGTTTGTTCGTTATCCGTTGTGAAGTAAGGAATTCCTAGTGACGTTAAGTACATTTTAATTAATTAAATTCTTGTTCGTTCTTTAGTATATAAAAAGTGTGCGTAAGGTAGAATTCTGTGTGCGAATTAGTTAGAAGTCAGAAGTAACAGGTAATTGTGCTCGTAATGTGCCATATTGTGCTCGTGCTTAGTGTTCGTTTTATACGCCAGAAGGCTGTTCATTTCGCAGCATATCTACCCTCACCCAAGCACGCGAACTTCTCCCCTCACGGACGGAAACATTCCCGGTCAACCATCAACCTGCCGGAAGTCGGTCGATCCGTCACCAAATCGACCGAGTGAGGCTCAGGGGACCTCAGCGATTCGCGAGTCATAGGCCATCCACCAATTTGACCGCCACCGCCATTGCAAGTGCGTTGGTCGCGAAACGCGCGATACATCATTCATCGATAGCGGCCATTGGTGATCGCCGTTCAACACGCCCGTCTCGGACGGAGCACTGACCTGGGCCACGGGTCAACGACATCAGGACGTAAGCCAACGAAGTCGGTGAGTCGAAACAACCCTTTTTTTTGTGGAGTGGGGCGTCCGTTGAGGGCGCCTCGGAGTTCTTTTTTGCCAGTCACGGACTGAAGACGATGTGCTGTTAAGGCCTCGTAACGAAGTGAAGATCGTCGTGCGTGCGTGACGAATTGCCGCCGCCCAGATCCGGTTGTCACACCAGGAGCGCAGACTAGCCCGCAGATGCGCCGCCAAAGGTCGTGACGTCACACAGAACACATGAGCACATGAGCACGTTGTAGATAGATAGAATCTAGGGAGAGAACTCGCACACACGATAGACAGTAGCTAGAGAGAACGAACACCTATACACGAATACCCAAATAAATACTAGCATGTAAGAATGTAAAAATGTGAAATATAGTTTGTTATTCGTAATCCGTAATGTAGCGTCTAGCTCCAATAAATGTTAGTATGAAGTGTTACCGTAATATCCCTAGTGTTTGATTGATTGCCATGCATTGCACGTCACTACGCGTTTTGTTGTCGTTCCCGCCCTCCCATTAGGAGTATGATTGATGGGGTTCTCAGTCCGTCTCTTATTTGCTGATGCGTATCGCGTCGAGTGACTTGTCTGCCAGTGATGAGAATTGGTGAGCAACCGCGAATGTTGTCTCACTTTGAGTTGTCTCTCTGAGAGCCTTCGCGATTAATAGTAATGTTGTGGTAATAGGGTGAACCCGTTCGGTCGTTTGGTTCGTATGCCGGCTGGAACGATCCGTAAAATTCCTTTCGAGAATATTAAATGGACTCGCCCTCAGGAGAGTCTCATCCGGACAAATTAAAATTGGGCATGTGGTCTCCCTTGTGGAGTGGCGCTTAAGCCACGTGTTTTGAGACGGATCGCACGGGCTGGCTACAATAGGTTTGCTTTTGTTCTATCATCTCTCTCTCTCTCTCTCTTCTTGGCGTAACGTCCTCCTGGGACAAAGCCTGCTTCTCAGCTTAGTGTTCTATGAGCACTTCCACAGTTATTAACTGAGAGCTTCCTCTACCAATGACCTTTTTGCATGTGTATATCGTGTGGCAGGCACGAAGGTACTCTATGCCCAAGGAAGTCAAGGAAATTTCCTTAACGAAAAGATCCTGGACCGACCGGGAATCGAACCCGTCACCCTCAGCATGGTCATGCTGAATACCCGTGCGTTTACCGCCTCGGATATATGGGTTCTATCATACAATCCTAATAACTTCGATGTAAATAATAAGAACACCAAGGAATAACGCAATGAGTGAAATCGCGAGTCAACTCATGTATGATTTTTTCAGCAGTGAGTTTGGCGAGTCGAATCGCGCGTGAAACAACTCAAGCATGAGATTTGAGAATTTGAGTTTTTACCAACACTGAACATGACTGACAGCATCGCATGACACTGCCATCTGTTGGCAAATATTTCTGGCTGCAAATTATTTATCAACTGCGAACGCTTAAGTAATTTTGATTGCAAAAGTTTTACGTGGCCATTACTTGTCCTACCTTTTTACACAGTACTTATCAGGTGGAAACTAGCCATTTTAAGATGAAGCATCATGAAAACCCATTGCAATTTTTCATACAAACTTAAGAGGCACAAATCCGACGAACAAAGCATCGGACCAAGCCGCACTTGTTTTTCCTGGCTTTGCTCACATGCTAAAAGAGGCATTTGTTTATGAATTTTCAAGATTGGTGCTCTTGAAAACGTGAGTAGGGGACCAAGTCGGCCAGTGTGGCAGCCATGTTGGTATTCTCTGAAGTTTCTCCTTAATGCTAGCAAGTAAGCACAGACAAATAGAAGTAACACTCTTCAAAACGGTTTGGCACATGAATTTAACGATCAATTTAAGTTTCATCTGATTTCCGCGATCCTTTCACCACAGGCGCTAGTGTTCATTTGCCTTGATGTTTGCTAGTGTACACATTGCTGAATGATGGAAAGGAAAACTACAGGCGATTTGTGTTGTAGTGTGAGTGTTAGACAAACGTCAAATCGCAATTCATCATGGCCAACATTGTCTCATCATGGCCAACATTGTCTCGCGCTGATAAATTTCCTGTAAGAGTTACGTCTGGTTGTCTGTGAAGTAAGTATTGACGATCTGGCGCCAAATACGACGCACAGACATATAAAATTGTCCCACCATAAAATGTGCACGCTGGTTTCAGCATACATTGGATGAAGTCGCCGCTACAGTTTTTCAGTAGCGGATGCGTATTTTGGGGTGGTGTTTCGACTAATCCGAAAAGGAGGGTCCTCACAATTTGCGTCCACGGGTCAAGCGATGACAAAGACCGCCAGCTAAGAGTTGTGTGCTTAGTTGGTAGTGAAGCCTGGACACTGTTGCTCTTCTGACTTCAGCTAGATTGAGAAGGTACGTCTTGAGCGTCTGTTCACCAAGGAGGTGCGGCTCAAACAGCGTCTGTTTTGGCATCCAGCGGCTGAGTATGAAATGCTCCTCCACCGGCAGCTATACCTAAGGTGGCAGCCCCACCATGGTGGGTAGGGGACCTTAGGCCAACAACCTACTGTTTCCGAAACCCAAAAAATCGTTACTGAAACCGAAAATGAAAGATTACGAACTGATTCAACGGGAACTAGTTTTAGCGCGAAACAACGGACAAGAATTGGAACTTGGAATGTATCAACCCTAGCCCAGTAGGGTAAACTGGCACAATTAGCCAATCAGGCATGCCGTATGAAGCTTGAGATCCTAGGACTGAGCGAAGTCCGTTGGCCGAACTTTGGAGAACATAGATTGACGTCGGGTCAAATTCTGCTATACCCTGGCCTACGAGGTGAACACGCTCCTCGCCACCGTGGAGTTGGTTTCCTGCTCTGCGCTCACGCCCGCCACGCTGCGCTCATGAAGTGGGGACCTATTAATAAGAGGATAATTGTAGCCAGACTCAGAACAAGGGTTTTGAAAACCGTCCAATGTTACGCGCCAATCGATGCTGCCGAATTTCAAGATAAAGAGAACTTCTACAGTCAACTTGAATGCTGTCGTGGACAACATTCCGAAAGGTGATCCTCATGGGTGACCTCAACGCGAAGGTTGGTTCCGACAACTCGGACTATCAGCGAGCACGTCATGGGACGCCATGGTCTCGGAGAAATGAGCGAAAACGGAGAGCTGTTAGCAGAGTTTTGTGGCAACAATGACATGGTGATTGGGGGATCGCTATTTCCTCATCGGCCAGGGCACAAAGTGACATGGGTTTCCTGTGATGGCGTCACGGAAAATCAAATGATGTGCGGAACAAACGTAGCGCCGACATTGCGTCCGACCATCATCTCCTAATTGGCGATATCCGACTGCTCATTGCTAGGATCCATCGACAGGAGGTGAAAATCGAACGCCGGTTCAACACACGCCGTCTGGTAGACGCTGCGGTGAAAAGGTCCTTCATCGAGGAGCTAAAGAACCGTGCTGCGAATATTCCAGAAGGTGAAAGCGTAGGAGATCAATGGAGCGCCATCAAGAACGCCTTCATCGCCACCGAATAATTTGGGTGAGCTACGCACCCGAAGAAAGCAGTGGATCACAGATGATACCTGGAGGAAGATAGAGGAGCGTAGGAACGCCATAGCCATGATAGGGCGAACGAAAACACGATGAGCCAAAGCCGTAGCCCGTCAGCGCTATTCGGCTCTCGAGAAGGAAACGCTCATGTAGATGGGACAAAAGAGCGTGGGCGGACTCCCTAGCCGACGAAGGCGAGAAAGCCGCAAAAACCGGCGACATCCGTCTCCTATACGATGTCTCACGTCGCCTTAGTGGGACCAAGATGAATGCCACGATGCCCGTGAAAGACACGTCTGGACAGTTTCTTACCGACCCGGCTGACCAGTTGAAACGCTGCTTCGAGCACTTTGGAAACTTTTTCAAGTGTCGGTCACGCCATCAACACCTCAGCATGATCTGCCAAGAGTTCAACGCATTACCCGTGTCAACCCCGAAGCCCCATCAGTGCAGGAGATAAAAACAGCCATCCGTAGCATGAAATCGAACAGGGCCCCAGGGGTCGTTCGCATATCAGCTGAGATGCTCAAAGCTGACCCCGTAGTATCCGCACAACTACTGTATCAATTATTCTGTAACATATGGGAAACAGCGACATTTCCGGCCGACTGGATGCAAGGTGTCTTAGTAAAGATACCTAAAAAATGGTGATCTGACTCTATGCGATAATTGGCGGGGCTCATGTTATTGTGTATCGTTCTCAAAGTCCTCTGCAAAGTGATCCTTAACCGGATACAAGAGGTAGCAAGCAGGATTCCGTGCCGGACGATCCCGTGTGGACCATATTGTCACGCTCCGTATCATCCTGGAGCAAATGAATGAATTCCAAGAGTACCTGGTGTTCATTGATTACGAAAAATCTTTCGACCGTCTCACGGAAACATGTGGGAAGCCCTCAGGCGCACGGGTCTTTCTGAGAAAATCATCGGCGTCATTAAAGCACAGTACAGGACATTTTCGTGCAGAGTACTGCACAACGGTGTCTTGTCCGATCCCATCCGGGTCGTTGCTGGAGTGAGACAAGGATGTATACTATCACCGCTACTGTGGGGTGTGATGTGTGAATAATGATTAGTGATATTCCCTTTGCGTGTCCTTCCCCTAGTAAGCATCGGTGACAGCAATCATCATGACGCGACAGTGAGTGTGTTGCTGCATCATTGAAGAGTGGAGCTTTGGCGGAGCCAGTCGCCTGTAATGCGAGGTCCCGTATCATGCCAAGTGATTCTACTGCAGTTTGCTAAGAATGTCGGAAACGGATTGTTATAGTGAGTTGCGTAATATTCACAGCTACTGTTCCTCATCGTAATCGACGAGATCCTGGTAGGTGCTATTGACCGTGAACTAAATCGTGGATTGCTGTGGCAGCCCATTACCAAGATCGACACAGGTGCACGGATCAAGAAGGTGAGGACTGCTTTTGCGAGTTCAAGATATGTATGGAAAACCAACCAGATCAGACGACGAACCAAAATCCGAATTTTGAACTCGAACGTTAAAACTGCTGCTATACGCCAGTAAAACCTGGTGTCTAAATATCAGTGGAGAACACGCAATGGCTGGAGGTCTACATCAATAGATGCATGCGGAATATAATTCGTGCATGGTGGCCTCACAATTGGATCTCCAATGTAGAGCTCCATCGTCGATGTCATTAAATAAAAGCCGATAGCGACAGAAATTCGGGAGCAAAAGTGGAGGTGGATCGGCCACACTCTACGCAGGGGCGGAAACGAAATCTGCAAACAAGCGTTAGACTGGAACCCAGCAGGACATCGCAGTAGAGGCAGACCCAGAAGCTCATGGCGGCGCAGCCTCAACAACGAATTTGGCTCTCTGCACCACAATGGGTGCCCAGGACTGAAAGTAAGCAGTATATTAGAAAGGGGTTCTCGGTAACGTCGGTGCAGGTGGAGGCCCTATGTCGGCACATCCTTATGTGTGCTGGCTTTAATTACGGGAAGGTCAAATTGCTGTGCACGCGGTATCAGTTCTTGATACTTGCTGTGCAGTTGGAAATAGGTGTGGTTTCGACCCTGCCACTGCCTGCCTTCCGAGAACAACTGGCTCGGGAAACTGGCTATAAGCGCCAACATGCTACTTCGGTGGACTCCCCAAAGCGAGTCATCGATGTTCGTTGTTGTAGGCTATGCAACTAACCTCGAGGGTGCTATGATAGCAGTATGTACCTAGTAGCGACAAAACTGCTGTATCGATTGTTCTACAACCAAGGCATTTCCGACTGCATGCGAGGCGTCTTAGTACAGGTTCCTACCCAGAAAGGGTGTTCTGATTGTTTGGGATACTTGGCAAGGCGTCATGTTACCACTAGAAGAAGGCATTAGGCTAGTGTTGAGAATTTCACAGGTTTAAAAAAAAACGAAAGGATTGGTTTCTTTTCTTCAAAGGTTTCGAGAAATGTGGTAAGTTGAGTCATATTGTCAAACTACGTCGTACTACATTTGCACATTATTGAACCCATTTGGGGATTAATAGGGAAGCGTGTTGAACTGATTACAGGTTGGATGAAAGATTCATGGCAGCTAGACAACTAAATCGCGAAAGTGTGCGCTTCCAAGGTTGCAATTCAGTGAGCCGAATCAAAGTTGAAATCTAATGTTTTACAACAAACTGCGATAAGTTTGATGTGCTCTATAGCAAACTACCAGACGGAAGTCCTAGTATGCATTACAAGTTGATGATCGGTAAGATATGAACTTTTGGTGGAAGAAGATTCTCTCTGCTCTTGTACATAGTGGATTGCTTATAGGTCTAAGTACTTAGGGATTCACTTTCCGGTTTGGCCCTTCATGCAACGACTTGGGAGTACTGTTGTGCATCGTGATCTTGCTACTGATAGGAGGTAACAGGACGATATAACAATTCCTGCAATGGTGACGGCTTCTTATCATATCATATTGTATCATTCGTTACACGATATTTAAGTATCCATGTTTGGTAGGGCCATGGGCCCAGAAGAGGGTCAATGTAAATGTGATTCTTGGATCACTAGCCAAATTCAACTAGCTTACTAGCTAAATTGAAGTTAGCTACAATCCTTGCTTTATGTCACCGTTTTTGAGCTGCGTGGTTATATGTGGGTTGCTATTAATTACTATGTAAATTAATGACTTTTGTATGTCCATTGAGTGCCAACAGTTATTGAATACATCTTCATTCAAATTTTCCAGAAACTGCCATAAGCTGTCTGCCGACGAAATCGAGGCTACATTCCACAACCATCGAGACGCTTTGAGGTGCATCTACGATGAATACAAGAATAAAACGGAAGTCGAACTGCGCGATTCCGAACTGTGCAACTACACCGAAGTAATAAGTGTCCTCACCGACGATCAAGCCTACGCCATGATAAGGTGCCTTGAGCAGGAACTGACTCCGGAAGACGAGCGTGGAATGGTAAAATTACGTTGAAGAACTAAACCTCCGGTAGAACTAACGGGAGATTTTTTTGACTGTAATTTTATAGTACACGGATTTTTTCGCCTCGACGCTGGTCATGGAGTGGGGCCTGCGAGTTTGGATGGATTTGCATCGATTTGACGATCGAATAAAAGCGCTCGAACGCATCAAACTCCAAGAGGAGGCCAATCCCATGGATCTGACGCCGACTACTCTAAACTCGATGATGGGCACCAGTCGAACCCGGAAACGATGAGACTGAGAGCATTTATTAGTAGCAACGCTGTCTCGAAATCAACGTTGATGTTCTATTTTATTACAGTAAGATTTTTCTCGATTCGTTGGAATAAAATGTTTTTTTGAATTATCGTTTATTAGAAGGTTCGTGCGCCATTTAACAATGATTCATTCATTTATTTAGCTTAGTATCTTCACTTAGATAAGAAAACTGAGTCCACAATATTACGCCACATATTTCGGTTCGCTGCTGCTTCTCTCCAACCTCGGGAACGTTATACACTCGCCAAATCACAATCGACCTCTTCAGTTCACCTTTTCCGCTGTGATGAAATGGAGATCTTGTACCTTCCGGATTATTGCAAACACAATCTTTGCAGGATTGATATCCGGCGTTCTTGCAACATGCTCCGCCCACCGTATCCTATCGGCTCATGTTGCTGTGCAAGACCAAAGCTTGCGAAATTTCAGACCCGCTAGAGAAATGCTTCAGCATGAATATAAACCTACCCAAAATAGGAAGCAGCAACAATGGAAACATGGCTCGAATACTGTTAGCAGACCCTGAGAACTTTTCCAAACTCTAATAGAAAACATCAGATTACTCAGCTGTTTGGCGCTTTCGTCAAATCAATTGAACGATGAAAAAGTTTAAGAGTTGTATATAAAAACCGAAAAGCTGATCAGGAAAGAATGCGATTTTGTCAAACAGTTTCTGCTATGCTTCCATGTCACAATAGATCTAACAACTGGTCGTAGTGGCTTAGGTACCCAACAAGAAATAAAAAAATGCTTCCATAAATGTAGTCACATGGCATCGTTGATCAGAAATCTCGTAAGTATTTTTTTGTAATTGAAATAGTAAAGTAAGTCATAACCCTCAATATTAAAATTACTTTTTTGCCATTTCCTTCAAGTTTAATCGATAAACAAGCTGGTGAGAAATGCAACAACCGCTACAAACATGGTCGTACACACCTTGCTAGAAAGACGTCACCAGAAGACAATCTCCTCGACATGATGCGGCTATCACTGGGACATAAAGTTGTCAGATCAGGAGTTTCTGTCCAATAGCACACTGCATTAGCATTCTACGGATAGCGGTTTTGTTCAGATGATGACATTTTATCATGCAGATCAGCAGATAGCTCACGAGAAGAAACAGAGTTTGAACAGACAAGTAATGAGGAATCCGAATCCGAAGTAGGTATCTGACTATATCAGATGTGTCCGAATATGATTTCTAAACATGTTTATTCACATCACCAAAAAGTCAATTAAAATTGATAATGACCTGAGAATCGTTGGTTGCATCTGCTCCTGTTCTTGTTCTTGCTGCCTGGCAGGGTCGGTTTATCAATGGTGCAGTATGTTCGACCCTTTCTCTGCGGATGACTTGACGAAGAGCTTGAGCTGCTGACAAGTATGTACGAACCTCTAGGATGTTTGGATGGCGCAAATCATTACGTTTTCGGAGGAGGATGTAGTGCAGCAGAGTAGTTTCATCGGAAGATATTTGTTTTATCGTGGAAAACTCATTCGCCGATGGCCATAATAAAAGGAGCCAGGAAGAAACGTAGTAAGTTTGCGGACCACGGTTTTCTGCATGGTTCAGATGAATACCCCAGCGTATTTGCAGCTTCCAACTTCAATTTCATGTATATAAGTGTTTCTCAACTGAAAGAACAATCAATCAGTGCTCATATTCAAAATGTTCATTAGAGTAGATATTTCGAGGTTTATTGATTGTGTATTAATGATGGATATTCATTTATTCATAGCATGTTCATTGGATGTTTAGAAGTAATTATAGAAATATTCTCAAACAAGAAAAAGATGATTATTAGATAAGCATGTCTTGTATAATTTTTATATTTAGGGTATGTGTTCCATCATTAATCTCACGCTCCCATATTCATCCTATTCGAAAACAAGCGATTACGGCCCCGATTGAGTCCGTTCTTTTTGTTTTCATGGGTGCTCACTTCTAACAAAAAATACAAAAATTAGAAACAAAACAAACAGCGCTTGAATCCTTTGTTTTTCGTAGGATGAAAATGGGAGCCACATGCTTAAGAAGGGAATCAATACCCTATATAAAGAGTTGCTGTAGCATGATTCTTTTGATGTAATGAGGAAACCCACTGCAAGGGTTCCCATAGCTCGTTGTTAACATAATTCTCTGACGCTTTTACTTCCGGTACTCTTCTCTTCTGTGGTCATGAGACGTGGGCGTTAAAGGAGGCAGACCGAAAAGCATTTGGAGCGCATAGTACTGCGTACGAGTTGTATCAAGTGCGCAAAGAAGCAAATATTGTGAAACGAATTAAATACGGTAGACTTTAGTGGGCTGGATACAGAGAATCACGTAGAGATCGGCGACTTCACGGGCGGCCGTGAACGCATTGGCTGAACGTGGTCGAACGAAGAAACCCTGGAAACCCTAAACGTTCGAGGAAATAATAGTAGCCAACAAGATATCAAGGTGAGGTAATGTGAAATTTCTCCTATTCGGAATGGGTCTAATTTTCTGCAGACCACCTGCACGACATATTATGCTTTTATTGTCCTAACTACCCAAGTAGCCTGATGCCAGAATTGGTTTCTAAATCTATTCATTCCTTTCTAATCACCAATGAAATCATTAATATTTGTTCAATAACGTTTTACTGAACAAGCGAGGGGTCTCCAGTTAGCCTAGTGGTTAAGGCTATGGATCGCCAATCCGGAGACGGCGGGTTCGATTCCCGTTCCGGTCGGGAAAATTGTCTCGACTCCCTGGGCATAGAGTATCATTGTACTTGCCTCACAATATACAAATTCATGCAATGGCAGGCAAAGAAAGCCCTTCAATTAATAACTGTGGAAGTGCTCAAAGAACACTAAGTTGAAGCGAGGCAGGCCAAGTCCCAGTGGGGACGTCGAGCCAAAAAGAAGAAGAAGAAGATGAACAAGCGAAGAAAAAAGCAGACGATGCAGTAACGGAAGAACTTTTCAAAATGTTGTTGAATTTGTCCGGTAGGATCATTCATATCACACAAAGAAGCATCAAAAGCCATCAAAGCCAAGGGCTCAGCTGAATCAAATCGATGAAGATTCTGTGGCAAAGAAGCTGCGGAAGTACTAGGATAGGTATTATAGGCATATCTCAATTCATAACGATTGTGATTTCTTTGGTTGTATGTAACCAAAGAAAAACAAGTTAATTCTTCCTGTGTGCTTCAGCACCTTTCGGTTCAAAATCATCGTCACAGCAGTTACAGTATTGGTCAATATATTTGCGACTTCATTGTATTTTTCTCAGCATTTTTCAGAATTTGATAAACATGTTTTTAATGAACTCAATATTCATTGTTCCATTCGTCAATTCGACACAGGCTAGATGAAGTAACACCATAAACTAGGCTAAATCGGTTAACTGTTCTAGGTACACACCTTGAATTTTTACACATCTTAACACAATACGTATCTCACCGTGTACAATATTCAAATCAATATGAATAAAATTGATCGAGTTTTTGTAGGAAGTGCCTCAATAGAATTTCCTACCCATATGGTCTCACAACAGCGTTTGTAAAAGTTATAAATATATTGACTACCACTGTACATTTGTTCCCAATTGCTTGGCGTGATAAAACTTGGATATGGACAACGATCAGGTAAAAAGTAAAGATACAATCAGAAGATTTTATTTCGCATGACAAGACCATATCAAACTATTAGCAGAGACAAACAGAGGTAACATTGGCTGAGCTTCCATCGTCAATGATTAACAAGATATTTTTTATTGTCTTCTTATAACCTCTAGGTCCCAATCAATCAAGTTGAGAACCCCTGCTAGATCACATCTAAGAATTACCAATATGAAAAGTCCGTTTGTCTGTGGATAACCGGAAGCAAAGGAGATTGTATGATGTTTGCTAATGTCCTTCATTCCACAATTTTCCGATGTAATAAGGATTTACTTGACAGACGGACCCTCCTCCATTATTGGTCGGATCGTTCGATCCGATCGACGACGACCACCTTCGAGGTGTCACATTTTGTTGCATTTGTGGGCATTGTGAAACTAGATCCACCCGCTGAGTTCGTAATGGATATGTTCCAGCGTCAATTGCGACGAACGTGGACGTGGACGTTGACCAGAAGAGGATGTTTCTTCCTGGTTCCTGTTCGGACGTTGCGTTGGTTGATGAATGGGCTCATGGAGGTGTGGGATATCTTACGATTTGCACCCATACTGTGCAATTGGGCTTTTTCGAAACGTGTTAGCAGATATCGCATCTATGGGTTTCTTGAGGCTTTTGGGTAAACATTGCTATTCGTGATGCCAGCAGCATAATGCGCACAATGGAGCAAGGAAGCTTGAAGGTATAATACCATTGATCAGACTGGAGGCATTCATAACCGTGATTGATGGGTCATTGATCTTCATTTCACGCTGGTGGGTAAATTTGACTGAGATTTACCAGGTACGACTTTAACCTTCCTTTGGCTTTACAGTCGTTTTTAATCCAAATCATACACTTTCGTCATCGAACTGTTCCCAATAGGATGGTTAAAGAAGAATTTTTTGTAACCTCAAAAGTAAAAAATGGTTGTATAAAATCACTTACTGACTTACTTGATTAAAATGAATTTTGTCTTCGGCAAAGTTATTGCCAAGGTTATTGCAAATCTGCTCCTTCATTACGGAAAAATATGAGTAATTAAGACATCATTGACATCCTAGAACATTATCAGGTCTGACGACAAAGAAGTTATGTTACACAACATTTCACATTATTAGACCCTCTCCTGCAATAACATTTAAACGGATTTTTTAAATAAATTTTGTATGAGTTCTTGTAGACTTATTCTTCTGTCCAAACGCATGGGTTTATTGTTATAAATGATTTCAGGCACTAAACGTATGAACACTACCGCTTGCCACTTCTTCGACATATTTTCGAAGAAAATCGTGCTTTTATGAAGATAGGTAAACATGGCACAACTCTAACGTCAAATGGGGACTGGATAACAAGTTGAATTTTTAGTTAAGGTTATGTGTACTCGATAACTTGCTTGACCCAATCTCACCCCCATTCTTAATATTTAGACATTGGGTCGAAAATATTGAATTTTTAAATAAAAAAGAGCAATGACAGCCCACGTTTTTCATTGCATCAACCAGGTTATACCTACAGCTAATCACTTATAAAAAAATTATGGTTAGGTACTTGTGTGAAACATTACGATGGAGAAATTTTTTCAGGGTGATTAAGTAGTAGTTTCATCATATAAATTTAGCCACAAATTTAACAAAAAAGTATTATTGCTAAACATTTTATTCTGCATCATGACGTGTAAAAATATCTCCACTTTGAAATAATACAATGTTTTCAACATAAATTAGCGATATGTAGTTGATGAGCTATTTCAAATTTTATGTTTCTCCGTTTTGACCCAATCTCACCCCCCAGACCCATTGTCACCCCTATCGACGGTACATGGCTTGGGTGATCTAGGTCATCCAAACTACTCTGGAATTCATTTTCTTAAGATCTATCGTTTGTGTTCACTCTGTTCAAGAAATTTAATCGCGTTGATGTCCATTAGACCTCACTATGCTATGAGTAACTTGATATTGTGGTAGTTGGACATTCCGTGAAATACAAATGGCCTCCAATACACTTTGAAGTTTGGGTTACGATATCTACACTGTATCATGCTTTAGTTGTGAAAAATATTCGCGGAATGTAGTCTACACTGATAACTTAGCAACATTCACTTGGTGATTTAGGTCATCCAAACTGTTCTGGAGCTAAGACCTTTAAGCTCTACAAGCTCTACAAGCTCTACTCTTGTATCTCTTTGCTTTATCGATGTAATTCTTCCACGATTACCTTTGTTGTTTCTCATAATATGTTGAGTATTCATTTGTGTTCCTTGTGCATCCACTAACATACAAATGATCTTTATGGTATTTGGAAGTGTCGGAAATTACCCAAGAACTCCTCTAGGCGTTCCTCGGAAATTCCTCCAGGAGTCCCTCAGAAGTTCATCGTGATGTTCTCCAAGAATACCTCTACGAGTTTCTAGGGAATGTCTCAGGACTTCCCGTGAAATTCTTCAGGAGATTCCCAGCAGTTTCTCGAAAATTTGTTCTCGGAGATCATCACGATGAACTTCTGGAGGAATTTCCGAGGAACGCCTACAGGAATTCTTGGGTAATTTCCGACACTTCCAAAGGAACACAAAGAAATACTCAACATATTATGAGATACAACAAAGGTAATCGTGGAAGAATTACATCGATAAAGCAAGGAGATACAAGAGTAGAGCTTGTAGAGCTTGAAGGTCTTAATTCCAGAATAGTTTGAATGACCTAGATCACAAAGTAAATGTTGCTAAGTTATCAGAATTGTACTCTGTGATTCTAAGAGTAGCGTAAATTATATTCCGCGAGTATTCGCTACAATAAAAATATCCTAAGATTTACAGATATTGCGACTCATACTTCAGAATACATTGGGTTCATTTGTATGTCAGTAGACACCCAAATAGCAACAAATAGAGATACTCGTAATATAATAAGGTGCAACAGACACAATCGTGAAAGAATTATGCCGTTAGAGTGAAAAAAAAACAAGAGTAGAGCCTGTAGGCCTTGAAGTTCCTAACTCCAAAATAGTTTGGAAAGCCTGGAATATCGCATGAGTGTACCAAAACATTATAGATGTGCACTGAGCTTTCATCATCAGTATAGACTACATTCCACGAATAATTTTCACAACTAAAGTATGATACAGTATGTAGATATCGTAACCTAAACTTCAAAGTTTATTGGAGGCCATTTGTATTTCACGGAATGTCCAACTACCACAATATCAAGTTGCTCATAGCATAGTGAGGTCTAATGGACATCAACGCGGCTAAATTTCTTGAACAGAGTGAACACAAACGATAGATCTTAAGAAAATGAATTCCAGAGTAGTTTGGATGACCTAGATCACCCAAGCCATGTACCGTGAATTTTCTAGGGGTGCTTTAAGGCTTTTTGAGTACCGTAGACTATGTTCTGTGATCATTCATCGTGCATAAAATTTGGTTGAGAATGTTAGATTTGTGTCACAAACTTCGGAGTATTTTGGAGGCCTTAGAATAGCTCTGGGATCAAAATTTCAACAGACTATGATGGGTAGTAGTAGTAATACATTGCATATCTAGGAAAAACATGCAGAATTTATAAAAAAATATAAAAAAACCACGCTCCCCGCCAAAGGGGGAGGGTGCAAAGGGGGGAAGTACCATGCATTTCTTAGCACAACTATTCCCATTGACTATAAAAAAAATCCGGGGTAAAATGTTTTAAAACAAAGAAGATATTGCATTTCTACCAAAAGTAGATCGTTCCGGGTGTTTACGGGTTAAGTATATCACGCTGAAATTGAAAATTTTCGAAGCTCCCCTCTCCCTTCTTCGTACGGGTTTTTCCTATACTTAATACATTGCCTGTCACACTTAAACAACCCCCCCTCTCCCTAGGATCGTGACGTACCTAATGGATGGCCTCATGCATAATTTTGGTGTGCCATTAGGTAAACCATAGCACAGTGTACAAATTCGAGCGAAAAAACGGACGCAATTCAGTTCCGGCCGCTAAGCAAACGACAAGTACCCATTCTTAAGCAAAAAACTCCGAGGAATCGAATGGTGCCAACCCCTTTTCTGAAAAACATCAGCAAGTGCCTCATTTTGGCCATTTTCCCCTAAATATGTCAAAAATACTTAAACATATCAAGCCAAAATCCAAAAAAAGGTAAGGGGAAACCCTGAAAATTTCAAAAAGTTCATGTATCAATGTCAGACAACTTAGTTTAGTAAATGTTTCCCACTTTTGATCACAATAAGTGTCTCATTGTCCAATATCCCCTATAAATTGAAATTTTTGAATTTCGAATGTATATCAACAAGAAACCGTGTGCAAAGTCGTTCAAAATTCGTGATACTGAATGGAGTAAACCCAAACAGATCATCTTTTGCCCATCACATTCAAAAATGATGTCTCATTCTGTCCAACATCCCTTATAAAATGAGAATATCTGAGAATTTCGAATGAATTCAAACAAAAAACTTTGAAAAGTCGTTCAAAAGTCCTGCTGTATAATGGCAAAACCCTAAACGGATCATCACTTGTTCAACATATTCAGAGATGATGTCTTATTTTGCCCAATGTCCCCTAGGAATAAAAAAATATATGAAAATATTCAAAACAAAAAATATCAGTTGGAAATCTGTTCAAATGTACCATAATTTTATGTTGGGATGTCGCAATGATCTCTTGATGCCATTCCCTATAAGCTCCAATTTATTGAGATATTGAGTTCTAATGTTCCCTATACATTACAAATGCTTGTTTTTATATACACTCCCGATCAAAAGTTTGGAGTCACCCTCTCAAAATCATGTCATTTTTTAGACCCATATTTCCGCCAATTTACGTCCGATTTCAAATGATTATAAGTCAAAGAAACTTTAAATATGGTTTAGGTGGAACTTTTCGAAAATATTTATATGTAAATTTAACCCAAAGTTTTCAAATGTTCTAAAAAAATAACTTAAACTAACGGCATTGTCGCTGAAAATTGGGTCGAATTTAAAGATGAGAGCGGTAATTTAACCTATTTTCTATTAGCTTTCAACTGCTTTTTGTCGAGCTTAGCTAAAAAATCAAAGAAAAAAGTTATTATGTAAATTTACTATTGATGTAATGCATTGGAGACAATGACTTAAATGAGACATTCTATAATTCAATAAAATTGGAACTAATAGGGAATGGCACCATGAGATCATTCCGACATCCCTACATAAAATTATGATACATTTTTGAATAATTTTCCAACAGATAGTTTTTATTATTGAATTTTTTTTTTCATAGGGGAAATGAGAAAATAAGACATCATCACTGAATATGATGAACAATTCTCCAACTTTGCATAGTTTTTTTTATCTGTATTAACGAGATTTTCAGCCCTGGGCTAGTTTATCTCGGGACCCACGCTTTACTCCCCTTCCGAAGGAAGAACTCACATTTTTGGGGTTTGTCGGGAGTGGGATTCGATCCCAGGTCCTCGGCGTAATAGTCACGTGCTTCAACCATCACACCAGGTTCCCTCCGCATTTCGCATAGTATTTTGTTCAATTTAACATTTAACCAAATGAGACATGATATCGAAATATGATGAAGAAGAGATGATCAGTTTGGGGTTTTACATAAGATAGCACGACTTTTGAACGGCTTTGCATGGTCTTTTGTTGAAATTCATCCAAAATTCTCAAATATTCTTAAATCATAGGTTCGGTTCACTTTTATATTTTATGTACCACAAGTGGTAAGTTTATGACGAGACACCCAAAATCAGTTCCTGGACACGACCTGTTGTCCTAAATTTGGTCTGAGACTATTTTCTTGCAAACCGTTCATCAGGTTACCGAATAAATCATTTGTCATGTCACATGTATTGATTCTCTTTTACATTTTATATTTCCGTCGGAACAGACGGAATTGGTTCCGTAGTAAACTGATTGGTCTGAGACTTTTTTCTTGTCAACTGCTCATCATGTTTCCGTGATTTGAGGTGTCGCATGCATGGGTTTGGTCCACCTTCGTCGGGACACCCGAAACCGGTTCCGGAACACTACCGATAGTCTCTAATACAGGGTGTTAGGTTCGTGAGTACAAACCTTTATTTTTTTTGCACCGCGCATCGGCGGCGTTGTCCTTTTATTTCATACTAGCTGTCCCGGCAAACGTCGTACTGCCTGCCTACTGTGTTTTTTGACACACAGCTGCATAGGGACGTCCCCCGCCAAGTCATCTGTATGGGAGCCCCCGTTCCAGACCCCGGAGAGGTCTCACACCAAGCTAAGAACCTTCCCCGGCCCCGGCAGCACTCACATACAAAATTTCACACCGATCGGTCCAGTAGTTTCCGAACCCATAGCGGTCAGACAGACAGACAGACAGACAGACAGACAGACAGACAGACAGACAGACAGACAGACAGACAGACAGACAGACAGACAGACAGACAGACAGACAGACAGACAGAAATTCATTTTTATATATATAGATATATATATATAGATATATATCTATATATATAAAAATGAATTTCTGTCTGCCTGTCTGTCTGTCTGTCTGTCTGTCTGTCTGTCTGTCTGTCTGTCTGACCGCTATGGATTCGGAAACTACTGAACCGATCGGTATGAAATTTTGTATGTGGGTATTTTGGAGGCCGGGGAAGGTTCTTAGCTTGGTGTGAGACCTCTACGGTCTCTGGAACGGGGGGTTCCCATACAGATGACTTCGCCGGGGACGTCCCTATGGTGCTGTATGCCAAAAAACACAGTAGGCAGGCAGTACGACGTTTGCCGGGACAGCTAGTAGATATATATAGATAGATGCACAGTTGCTATGGTTCAGCAGGTGATCAAGACTGCGTGCGTGGTGCAAAACGATATAATTATCAGCGTGCGCTAGCTCCAGCGGCACAGTGTGCAAAAAAGTGCTTACAATTACAGTTGCAAATTCATGATCTGTAATACTATGTTGAATTCGGAATTACAAGAACACGAGAGGAGCTAGACGTTTGATGTCAAAGAACGAATTGTAGAACGGAACAGTGGCCTCAAATTTTCCTAAGAAAAACATCATATTTTTTACGCATTTTTCAAAGATAATTTACAAAAACAATTAAAAAACTAAATCAATAGACTGAAAGATCTTTTTGGTAGAAAATTTAATAAACTTTCGAATGAGTCTGCAATAAGTTTTACCATTTCCAAGCTATAGTCAGTTAAAAACATGTAAAGTTCAACGTAACGGTGTAGATTTGACCACATGGGTACACATTTTTTCACCCTTTTTGTTCCTCTATCACTCCTGTACTGTATAGTTTGAACCTATTTGCTTGCTAACGTTCATAAGGTTATCAAAAAAGCCGCGCTTTGCTGTGTCGTATGCACGGGTTTCGTTCAATTTTATATTTGGCCGCTTTCGGAGGGACACCTGGAACAAGTTCCGGCAGTTCCTAATGTGGTCTTAGCCTACTCCCTTGATAACCAGTCATCAGGTTATCGAAAAAGCCGCTGTTTGATGTGTCGCATGCATCTTTTATAAAAGGCCATTTCCGGTGGGACACTCGGAAACGGTTCCGGTATAAGACCGGTAATGGTCTGAGATTTGGTATGAGACGATTTTCTTGCGAACCGTTCATCAGGATATCGAAAAAGCCGCTGTTTGATGTGTCGCATGCATGGGTTTGGGCCCATATAGCCGAGGCGGTTCGATTCCCGGTCGGTCCAGAATCTTTTCGTAAAGGAAATTTCCTTGACTTCCTTGGGCATAGGGTGTCTTCGTGCCTGCCACACGATATACACATGCAAAATGGTCATTGGCAGAGGAAGCTCTCAGTTAAAAACTGTGGAAGTGCTCATAGAACACTAAGCTGAGAAGCAGGCTTTGTCCCAGTGAGGACGTTACGCCAAGAAGAGGAGCATGGGTTTGGTTCCCTATTATATTTGGACACTTCCGGTGGGACATTCGGAAAAGGTTCCGGAGCACTACCGATTCAGATATGGTCGAAGATTAGTTTCTTGCTAACCTTTCATTGGGTTATCAAAAAAGCCGCGCTCTGATGTGTCGTATGCATGGGTTTGGTTCACTTTTATATAAGGCCATTTCCGGCGAGACACCAGAAACTGGTTCCGGAATACAACCGGCAGTCTCCAATGCGGTCTGAGCCTACAGTCGACTCTCCACATGTCGATGTTCTACATCTTGATATCTCCCCCTATCTCGATGATCTGGTCGGTCCCTTCAATCTGCATACATTTTGCCTCTCTGTATGTCGATACCTCCTTATCTCGATATCTTCCTATCTCGATGCGATCTAGCTCAATTTTGTTCTAGATTTTCTCTCCATATGTCGATATGGTAATTTTCAAAGGTTGCTGGACTAAGTTTTCTAGGTTCAAAACATTCTGGAAAGGCAAAGTGACATCTGTTTGTTGACGATTTTTCCTAGTTACGGAGGCTTTTTCAATCTACTGTGCATTACAAATACGACCTTCAATTCGATCTCTCCCAATCTCGATGGTCCTTCAATAAAGAGATGTAGAGAGTCAACTGTATTCCCTTAATAACGGGCCATCAGGTTATTGGGAAAGCCGTGATTTGATGTGTCGCATGCATGGGTTTGGTTCATTTTTATATTTGGCCGCTTCCGTCGGGACCCCCCGGAACCGGTTCCGGAACACTACCGGTTCAGATTGGTCTGATAGTATTTTCCTGCTAACCGTTCATCAGGTTCCCGAAAATGCCGCTGTTTGATATGTCGCATGAATGAGTTATGTTCAATTTTAAATTTAGCCACTTCCGGAGGAACACCCAGAGCCGGTTCCGGAACACTACCAGTATAGATATGGTCTAATACTGTTACACATACACAAGGTGACGGTTGTTAACAACCGGAAGTCGGAGCAGCAGACGGAGATCAGTGTAGGAGAGTGCACTATCATGTCAAAGCGCTCCGTCAAACACTTGGGCGTGATGATCGACGATAAGCTTACCTTCGATAGCCACGTCGATTATGCCTGTAAAAGAGCCTCCACAGTTATTGCGGCACTGTCCCGGATGATGTCCAATTGCTCTGCGGTGTACGCCAGTAAGCGCAAGCTTCTGGCTAGTGTTGCTACGTCCATACTTAGGTATGGCGGCCCGGCGTGGGGCACCGCGCTAAGTACTGAATGCTACCGACGGAAGCTGGAAAGTACTTACAGGCATATGTGCCTGAGGTTTGCGAGCGCGTACCGTACCGTGTCACACGTCGCTCTCTGCGTCATTACTGGTATGGTGCCTATCAGCATTCTTATCAGTGAGGACATGGAGTGCTTCGAAATGCGCGGCACAAGAGGCATACGCAGGACTACCAGGATGGCCTCTATGGTCAAATGGCAGCGCGCGTGGGACAGTTCCACCAAAGGAAGGTGGACCTATAGGTTGATACCGAGGGTAGATAGTTGGATTAATAGGCGCCATGGGGAAGTTACATTCCAACTGACACAGGTCCTTACAGGTCATGATTGCTTCCGACAGTATCTATACCGTTTCGGGCATGCGAATTCTCCCGAATGTCCAGTGCAGTGTGCAATGGTGTGGAGGAAACGGTGGAACACGTTTTGTTCGTGTGCCCGCGCTTTCGTACAATGCGTGACCGCATGCTTGCCACATGCGGGGAGGACACAACTCCGGACAACTTGGTCCAGAGAATGTGTAGGGATGAGATTAGCTGGAATGCCGTTTCAACGGCTATCACTCATATCGTCTGGGAGCTACAGAGGAGGTGGCGCGTGGACTCGGAGAATTGCTAGTTCAGATGCAGTACAAGAAATGGTCCAGGGGTTCGGAGTCGGCTTCGTAGGTCATACCGGTGTCCTGCGGTCGAGATCAACCCTTACAGCGATTAAGTGGCTGCGGAGAGAAAGTCCCGGTAGCGGTGCTGTCGTGGCGTCGGTCTACTGGGTTGGATCCGAGCCCGCGGTTGGAAAGGGGTCCCCGGCAAGGGTCGGGGCAGGTGGAGACCCTGCTGTCAGCAACCTTCTGGTGCAGCTGATAGGGCCTGAAGGGTAGTTTTACCCTTGCCTTCAGCAGGTCAGATCGGGTTGCACGTGGGCACCAGTTCTTGATGTCTGCAAAGAAGTTGGACGCGGGCGGGGTTGACCCTGCCCGCCTTCCGAGGATAAAGGGAGTGGTGAGGACCACTTGGGAAACTGGCTAAGCGCCAGCATGTTACCGTGATGGACTCTCCAGAGCGAGTCATTGATGTTCGTTGCTGCTAGGCTACGCAGCTAACCTTGAGGGTGCGATGTGCACTAGCCCCTCTCTGAAGAAATACCTTCTTGGCAGTTCCGGAAAGACGTAGGTTTTGGCGAGAGTAGTCCTGGCTTTTACTTTTGTTGTAGAAGACTGCCTCAGCCCCACCAGTGCTGGGAAAAATCACGAAGTTCATTTGACGGAGTCAAAACTATTCAAATCACAGCTACCCATGGTTGCGAATGCAAAACCGTTCGCTACCGTAGTCTAGTTTGTTGAATTTCATTAGAAACCCTATGTTGCTACGGTAGTTCGCTACAGTAGATCGCTATGTCGCTAACGGGGTTTTCTAATCGGATTGGGATACTCAAGGACAATCTTGGAACAAAGCTTTGGAATGATTAGGTTTCTGGTTGGGCGTCGCTGAATCAATCAGCCGGGTTCCTGGGGCGAGACGATTGGAGGAACGTTGCCTTGACGGATTCATGGCAAAATTTTTAACTAGCTAAATCGGACGGGCAATCGGGGCGGACCTATTGAGAAACGGCACTAAATGGATCCTCCTCGTTTCGGACATTCATTTCATTTATTTAGTATTACATCAAATTCAAGATAAAACTGAATCGACAATATTTCTCCATAATACACGGTTCGTGGCTGCCGCTCTCCATCCTCGGTCGCGCCCGATGCTCGCCAGGTCACGCTCCACCTGGTCCGCCCATCGTGCTCTCTGCGCTCCACGCCTTCTTGTGCCAACCGGATTAGTTGCAAACACCAGCTTTGCAGGGTTGTTGTCCGGCATTCTTGCAACATGCCCTGCCCACCGTATCCTTCCGGCTTTGGCCATCTTCTGGATGCTGGGTTCGCCGTAAAGTGCAGCGAGCTCGTGGTTCATTCTTCTCCGCCACACACCGTTCTCCTGCACACCGCCGAAGATCGTCCTTAGCACGCGTCGCTCGAAAACTCCGAGTGCTTGCAGGTCCTCCTCGAGCATGGTCCATGTCTCGTGCCCGTAGAGGATTACCGGTCTTATTAGCGTTTTGTACATGGTGCATTTGGTGCGTGGGTGAATCTTTTTCGACCGCAGTTTCTTCTGGAGCCCGTAGTAGGCCCGACTTCCGCTGATGATGCGCCTCCGAATTTCACGGCTCACGTTGTTGTCAGCCGTCAGTAAGGATCCGAGGTAGACGAATTCCTCCACCACCTCGAAAGTATCCCCGTCTATCGTAACATTACTACCCAGACGGATCCGGTCGTTTTCAGTTCCGCCTACCAGCATGTACTTTGTTTTTGAGGCATTCACCACCAGTCCGACCTTTGCTGCTTCGCGTTTCAGGCGGGTGTACAGCTCTGCCACCGTTCCAAATGTTCTGGCAATAATGTCCATGTCGTCCGCAAAGCACACAAATTGTCCGGATTTTGTGAAAATCGTTCCCCGGCTGTTGAGCCCGGCTCGTCGCATCACACCTTCCAGAGCGATGTTGAAGAGTAGGCATGAGAGTCCATCACCTTGTCGCAGTCCTCGGCGAGATACGAATGAACTGGATAGTTCACCCGAAACCCTTACGCAGTTTTGCACACCGTCCATCGTTGCTTTAATCAGTCTAGTCAGCTTCCCAGGAAAGCCGTTTTCGTCCATGATTCTCCATAGCTCTGTGCGGTCGATACTGTCGTATGCCGCTTTGAAGTCGATGAACAGGTGATGCGTTGGGACCAGGTATTCACGGCATTTCTGGAGGATTTGCCGTACGGTAAAGATCTGGTCCGTTGTCGACCGGCCGTCGATGAAGCCGGCTTGATAACTTCCCACGAACTCATTTGTTTTTGGTGACAGACGACGGAAGATGATCTGGGATAGCACTTTGTAGGCAGCATTCAAAATAGTGAAGTTCTCACATTCCAAATGGTCGCCTTTCTTGTGAATGGGGCAGATTACCCCTTCCTTCCACTCCTCCGGTAGCTGTTCGGTTTCCCAGATCCTGACTATCAGCCGATGCAGACAGGTGGCCAACTTTTTGGGGCCCATCTTGATGAGTTCAGCTGCGATACCATCCTTACCAGCTGCTTTGTTGGTTTTGAGCTGGTGAATGGCATCCTTAACTTCCCTCAGCGTGGGAGTTGGTTCATTTCCGTCCACCGCTGCACTGGCGTCGTCGTTTCCTCCGTTGCCATGGGCTCCCGTGCCTACGTTCTCCACGCCGTTCAGGTGCTGATCGAAGTGCTGCTTCCACCTTTCGATCACCTCACGTCCGTCCGTCAAGAGGCCAAGGCCTCCGTCTTTATCCCTGCATATTTCGTTTCCCTGCCGTTGCGGGATGCGTTGAGCTTCTGATAGAACTTCCGTGTTTCTTGGGAACGGCACAGCAGTTCCATTTCTTCACACTCCGCTTCTTCCAGGCGGCGCTTTTTCTCCCGAAAGAGGCGGGTCTGCTGTTTCCGCTTCTGTTTATAACGTTCCACGTTCTGTCGAGTCCCTTGCTGCAGCATTACCGCCCTCGCTGCATTCTTCTCCTCCAAAACCGTTCTGCACTCTTCGTCGAACCATTCGTTCCGTCGATTCCGTTCCACGTACCCGATGGTGCTCTCGGCTGCGTCGTTGATGGCTGCTTTCATTGTACTCCAGCAGTCCTCTAGAGGGGCCTCTTCGAGCTCGCTCTCGTCTGGCAACGCGGCCTCGAGATTCTGCGCGTATGCTGAGGCGACATCCGTTTGCTTCAGTCGCTCTAGGTTGTACCGTGGCGGTCGCCGGTACCGTACATTGTTGATGACGGAGAGTTTTGGGCGCAGTTTGACCATCACCAGATAGTGGTCGGAGTCGATGTTGGCGCCACGATAGGTCCTGACGTCGATAATGTCGGAGAAGTGCCGTCCGTCAATCAGAACGTGGTCGATTTGAGATTCCGTCTGCTGTGGTGATCTCCAGGTGTAACGATAAGGGAGGCTGTGTTGGAAAAAGGTGCTACGTATGGCCATATTTTTGGAGGCGGCGAAATCAATGAGTCGTAGGCCGTTTTCGTTCGTCTGCTGGTGGGCGCTGAACTTACCAATCGTCGGTCTGAATTCCTCCTCCTGGCCTACCTGAGCGTTCAAATCACCTATGATGATCTTGACGTCGTGACTTGGGCAGCGATCGTACTCGCGTTCGAGCTGCGCGTAAAATGCGTCCTTGTCATCATCAGTACTTCCGGAGTGTGGGCTGTGCACGTTTATTATGCTGAGGTTGAAGAATCGGCCTTTGATCCTCAACCTGCACATTCTTTCGTCGATCGGCCACCAACCGATCACGCGCCTCTGCATATCACCCATCACGATGAAAGCTGTTCCCAGCTCGCGTGTGTTGCCGCAACTCTGGTAGATGGTATGATTACCTCTAAACGTTCGCACCATGGATCCTGTCCAACACACCTCCTGCAGCGCTACGATGCCGAACCCGCGGTCCTTCAGTAGATCGGCGAGTATGCGGGTGCTCCCAATGAAGTTGAGAGATCGGCAGTTCCACGTACCGAGTTTCCAATCGCAAGTCCTTTTTGTTCGCTGGGGTCGTTGCCGTTGGTCTCGGTTCGTATTATTCTGTTGCTGATTTTCCGTTACAATGGTTTTTACGGCTGGCTCGTAGGGCCTGACACCAACCCCCTACTTTCCGGAGGACCATAGTGCACAGTTGAGCTTAGAGTCCTTCCCTGGCACTCGGACGTAGATCAGCCGCCCCTAACATGGGGATCAGACGCTGTTGTGAGCCGCTCCTCCTGGAGAACAGACGCTCAGGTTTGCCGAAGTAAACCCCCCCTTCCCTGTCAGCCTACGACCAAAGTTCCCACCGGGGTTGGTTACCCGATCTTCACTAAGGTTGCTCATAGTTTCCGGCCGGTACCGCGTGGAGGTAGGGATAGGAGTTGCTGGGCAGAGGCTAGTGGATCACAATGGGATCTGAATTGCGCAACATACCCAGCCTTTACCGTGCCTCGTTTCGGACATGACAGACGTGTCTAACTTGCAGATTAAAACCAGTGTGTATGGGCTTGTGTGGTTTCTCAAGCAATTATTTACAAAGCTAATTATTATCCAATGATGGAATCAGAACAATAGGGGTATTCACTAAACAGATTAAATTGCTGCGTAAGCCATGATTTTCTGCTTATTTGAAATGTTTCATGATTTTGCTAATGAAATAATCAAAGATTGCCTTGGTGATCACGACGTTTAATCAGTTTAATCAGTTTACGCTGTTAAGTGAATCCCCCTATTACATTTACAAGTTTCAGATTTTTTGTTTTTTTTTTATGTTGATGCTGGTAACCCAATGGTAACCTTTCTGAGGAGCGGTACGCCGATCGGTGTGGGGTTTTCACGCTGACGCTTTCTGGAATGGCGTTTTGCATCAGAATCCAAAACAACTGACTCCATCAGTGATCTATTGTGCATATGCACTGCATAGATTATACTTTATTCCTTGGAACTGGGGGAGCCGTAAGCCGATTTGCTTTGATTCCACATTATTACTCCGACGTTCTGTGGAGCGGCGGCGCCACACGTCCACTTGAGAAGTGGATCCAGATAGTCTGCTCCTGCTGAATCAAGGATGTGGCCTACGAGGACCAAGGGCTTGATTCAAATGGTTTAAAGGTGTAACGGGAGGATTTCTACAGAAAGGCATGGACGTTTAGGGATCGTGTCCACGGGGAATGCTGTACTTCAGGTATGATAGAAGATGATCCTAATAATGTACACCAATACGACAAATTAGTTTCAATGAAACTCATTCGGAGCTCCCGAGTTGTTGTTGCTACTGTAGCAACTTATTGGATCGCATACAATATTGATCCAAAAAAATTCTCCCGTATATGAAGAGGCAGCGATTCAATCATCAAATTCAAGCAAACTACTGTTACCATTCCCAGCACTGAGCCCCACACTACCCTAACCTTCCTGTTAGGGTGTCTGTTGAGCAGATTATCCCCCTATGGTTAGGAAGAAAAAAAACCGTAAGCCGGTGGCCTCCCATTTCTAGGGTGGACTCGGCTACGCATAGTCGCATCACACGCACGTGAGAGCACCGCTACCAGCTCGTCGCCGTCTAAACCGAGTAAGTTTCGCTCACGGCGGA
Organism: Aedes albopictus; assembly: GCF_035046485.1. Lineage (NCBI taxonomy): Eukaryota > Metazoa > Arthropoda > Insecta > Diptera > Culicidae > Aedes > Aedes albopictus. Next base: position 244,370,939 of record NC_085136.1, on the reverse strand, counting down.
GCGCCTCCCTAAATACCCCTTCTTCGAAGTATGATGTCTTCCACCTGCGAGGGCTTGGCCATGGCCTAGCCGCCTCTTCTTCTACCCGCTGCCTGCTGTTGTTGTAGTCGATACTGTAGCGAACCACCAGGTGGTCGCTGTGAGTATAGCTCTCATCTACTCTCCAGTTCGAACTACTTGTTAAGCCAGGACTACAAAAGGTCACGTCAATAATTGACTCCACTCCGTTTCGACTATAGGTACTCTTGGTACCGACATTAGCCAAGTCGACATCTAAGATGGCCAGTGTTTCAGTGGTTCGTGAAACGGTTTCCCCATTCCACGGCCCAGGCATTAAAGTCACCCGATATTACCATACCGGCCTTCGCCCTTCATACAGTCCAGCATCTGCGTGAACTGCTGGATCGATCACCGCGGAGGCGCATATCAGCTATAGAACAAGACCCCGTTTACTTTTGCGACCACGAAGCCCTCATAGGTAATAGACATTGGCGAAACTACGGACTTTTTCCAGGGGGTGCACTACAAACAAATATTCATTAGTTCATCCATTCATCATTCATCGCCCCATATCTCAGAGCAGTGCAGTAAAATTCTAGGGGGTGCCTGGCACCCCCGGCACCCCCAGTAGTTTCGCCTATGGTAATAGATACCAACACCTGGACGGGACTATTTACCCGTCGTCCATATCGCCGCCATTTTTCTGGACCCATCCGCTACCCAACTGCCGCTGCCGGCGGGTACTCGGTATGGGCCCGCTATGATGATGATATCCGTGTCACACTCAGAAACCGCCTGACAAATCAGTTGCTGAGCTGCGTCACAGTGGTTCAGGTGCAGTAGTTGTGCTCATAGAAACCTGAATTGAGAAGTAGTCTCTGTTCCATTCGTAGCACCTTCTTCCAGCACAGCCTCCCGTATCGTTACACCTGGAGATCACCACAACAAACGGAATCGCAAATCGACCACGTTCTGATTGATGGACGGCACTTCTCCGACATTATCGACGTCAGGACCTATCGTGGCGCTAATATCGACTCCGATCACTACCTGGTGATGGTTAAACTGCGCCCAAAACTCTCCGTTATTAACAACGTACATTACCGGCGGCCGCCCCGGTACGATCTAGAGCGACTGAAGCAACCGGATGTCGCCACCGCATACGCGCAGAATCTCGAGGCAGCGTTGCCGGACGAGGGTGTGCTCGATGTGGCCCCTCTAGAGGACTGCTGGAGTACAGTGAAAGCAGCCATCAACAACGCAGCCGAGAGCACAATCGGGTACGTAGAACGGAGTCGACGAAACGATTGGTTCGACGAGGAGTGCAGAGCGGTTCTGGAGGAGAAGGATGCAGCGCGGGCGGTAATGCTGCAGCATGGAACCCGACAGAATGTGGAGCGATACAGACAGAAGCGGAAGCAGCAGACCCGTCTCTTCCGGGAGAAAAAGCGCCGCCTGGAAGAAGCGGAGTGCGAGGAAATGGAACTGCTGTGCCGTTCACAGGAAACACGCAAGTTCTACCAGAAGCTCAACGCATCCCGCAAAGGCTACGTGCCGCAAGCCGAAATATGCAGGGATAAGGAAGGGAGCCTCCTGACGGACAAACGTGAGGTGATCGAAAGGTGGAAGCAGCACTTCGACGAGCACCTGAATGGCGAGGAGAATGTAGGCACGGAGGACCAAGGCAGCGGAGGAAATGACTATGTTGGTGCAGCAGAGGACGGGAACGAACCAACTCCCACGCTGAGGGAAGTTAAGGATGCCATCCACCAGCTCAAAAACAACAAAGCGGCTGGTAAGGACGGTATCGCAGCAGAACTCATCAAGATGGGCCCGGAAAAGTTGGCCACCTGTCTGCACCAGTTAGTAGTCAAGATCTGGGAAACCGAACAGCTACCGGAGGAGTGGAAGGAAGGGATAATCTGTCCCATCCACAAGAAAGGCGACAAGTTAATGTGTGAGAACTTTCGAGCGATCACCGTTTTGAATGCCGCCTACAAAGTGCTATCCCAGATCATCTTCCGTCGTCTTTCACCTAAAGTAAATGAGTTCGTGGGAAGTTACCAAGCCGGTTTCATCGACGGCCGGTCGACAACGGACCAGATCTTCACCGTACGGCAAATCCTCCAGAAATGCCGTGAATACCAGGTCCCAACGCATCACCTGTTCATCGACTTCAAAGCGGCATACGACAGTATCGACCGCACAGAGCTATGGAAAATTATGGACGAGAACAGCTTTCCCGGGAAGCTGACTAGACTGATAAGAGCAACGATGGACGGTGTGCAGAACAGCGTAAGGATTTCGGGTGAGCTATCCAGTTCATTTGAATCTCGACGGGGACTACGACAAGGTGATGGACTTTCCTGCCTACTATTCAACATCGCCCTGGAAGGTGTTATGCGACGAGCCGGGCTCAACAGCCGGGGTACGATCTTCACGAAATCCAGCCAATTTGTCTGTTTTGCGGATGACATGGACATTATTGCCAGAACATTTGGAACGGTGGCAGAACTGTACACCCGCCTGAAACGTGAAGCAGCAAAGGTCGGACTGGTGGTGAATGCGGCTAAGACAAAGTACATGCTGGTAGGTGGGACTGAGCGAGACAGGACAAGCCTTGGCAGCAATGTTACGATAGACGGGGATACTTTCGAGGTGGTAGAAGAATTCGTCTACCTCGGTTCCTTGCTAACGACTGACAATAACGTGAGCCGTGAAATACGAAGGCGCATCATCAGTGGAAGTCGTGCCTACTATGGGCTCCAGAAGAAACTGCGGTCAAAAAAGATTCACCCCCGCACCAAATGTACCATGTACAAGACGTTAATAAGACCGGTGGTTCTCTACGGACACGAGACATGGACGATGCTCGAGGAGGACCTGCAAGCACTCGGAGTTTTCGAGCGACGGGTGCTAAGGACGATCTTCGGCGGTGTGCAGGAGAACGGTGTGTGGCGGAGAAGAATGAACCACGAGCTCGCTGCACTTTACGGCGAACCCAGCATCCAGAAGGTGGCCAAAGCCGGAAGGATACGGTGGGCAGGGCATGTTGCAAGAATGCCGGACAACAACCCTGCAAAGCTGGTGTTTGCAACTGATCCGGTTGGCACAAGAAGGCGTGGAGCGCAGAGAGCACGATGGGCGGACCAGGTGGAGCGTGATCTGGCGAGTGTTGGGCGTGACCGAGGATGGAGAGCTGCAGCTGCAAATCGAGTATTATGGCGGCAAATTGTTGATTCAGTATTATCATGAATTTGATGTGAACTAAATAAATGAAATGAATCTCTGTTCCAGTTGGAATAAAACGCCAAGAAAAAGAAGACTTATACAAATCGATAATGTTTCAGTTACATACTATACTTTCACACGCAGTTCACATCCATTCACAATCCTGAACTGAGAATCACAATTAATCAACCATCCACAATCTACAAAAGGTTGAAGTGATCCCAACCCTCTAATCTTGAAAAGGCTGCGATAGAGCCTCGTGGTCTGATTTATCTGCCAATCGATTGTTTGCCTTTTCCACGCGGATGAAACCCGCATCACAAGAAATCAATAAATTCAAGTGAAATTTTTATCCACCATCGGAATCCACATTCTAGCAGAAACCTCACTACGAAATAGATTCAGGACAACCAACGAAAAAAAATGGTCCATGATGACGACGGTCTGTCTGGCCCGGTCTGACCCATTCATAACCGCGCACCACTCGGACAAGTTCGCCCAGTTCGTTCGAGTCCTTTTTTATTCATTCATTGCATTTTGGACGGTCTCATTGTTCCTTGGTACAAATTTCTGAAGAAGTGGGCTTCACTTGAATGGGCCAGATCCCGTCGGAGGAGGAGAAAGGAGTGGAAAGGTCATAAACTAGCTCGCTCTGTAAAGCCCAAAAGTCAGTCGATTGTTTCCACGGTTTGTATCTTTCTTGCGGCAACAGCAGGGTATGAAAATCATCGACAAAATCGATTACTATCCTGTTGTGAACCGATGTCGATTAGATGTTTTGTTATCGAGATATGTATTATTCGAGTAGTTCAAGATGGCAGCTATTTTAAGGAGCTATAGACTCTAAGACCACGTTTTAAGGGTATTTGAATGGAAAAAATGTATGGCTTCTGTGAATATTGCGTTACTTACTGGATCAATCCATTCGCCGCCATCTTAGCAAACTACAGTAGAATCACTTGGCATAATACGGAACCACACGATAAAGGCGACTTGCTCCGCTAAAGCTCATCTCAATGAGGCAGCTTCACACTGACGACCTCGTTATGGTGCTGACTGTCACTAATGCTTGCTAGGGGAAGGACACGCAAGGGGAATAACACTACACTATATTCACACTCCACAGATTTCAAAACTTCAGACCAGTGATTCCAAAATCGTAGCCCAAAATTCAAGATAACGGTTACTATATACATATAGTAAAATATACTATATCAAAATAGAATTTTGAAGGGTATACTGTCTGCCCCCTTTGGTTTGACCGCATCTGATCTGAACACTTTTTAATTTAACCCCATCTAATCTGCACATCGTTCGAACTAAAAATGGTTCAAACGTCATTCAGCTTATGGAACGGGGTGAAACGGAACGCAGAATCAAACCAAAACAGCAATAAGGATTACCATAAGTGTGTTTTTCGATGCCTACAGTAGGGTGGCCCACACTTATGTATATGAAAAACAAATATTTCGAGAAATGCTAAGTCTTACCTCCTAAATCAGTTGTTTTGGACTCCCAGAAGCTACGTTCAAAATTTGAGCAAAATCGGTTGAGCCTGAGGGGGCGCTCGAAACGCTTGAAGTTTGTATGGGAAAACTTGGCCAAATGTATGCAGAAATTTTAAGTTTTCGAATTTTGCCGCTAGGTGGCGCTGTAAGCGTTCAATAAATAAACCCTTTGGTATCAATAATGAAATCCCAATACTTTGCCTCACTTTACCTAGGGTATAACGTTTTTCACAGACGTCGGATCACTTTGCGGTCTTCGACAAAGTTGTTTGGCATATAGTCACCTACAATAATATTAAACGCTTACAGCGCCACCTAGTGGCAAAATTCGAAAACCCAAAATTTCTGCATATATTTGCCCAAGTTTTCCCATACAAACTTCAAGCGTTTTGAGGGCCCCCTTAGGCTCAACCGAATTTGGTCAAATTCGTTCACATCAACGGGGGTAGATGGTATTTGATATACAGAAGATGCTCGGGTTCTATGAATAGAAAATGCAAGATGGCAGCTTGAATTTCAATATGGACGACCACGGTTCAACATAGCGTTTATTTCTTGCAGATTGAATCTCTATAACCATGTAATATGGGTGTAAATATATGCATGGTGAAGGAAAGATGTCAGATGCTCAAAGTGAGTTTTGTTGAAATGATATTTTGAACGCACGAGGAAGGCACCACCGCCAGTAGGTGGATTAATTAGGATTTTTAAGTTAAATTTCCCATCTCGAGAAGGGATTCCGAGAGCCTCCTGACAAAGACCTCGAAAGGTGAAGAACAAACTGGGAAAAGACCGGGCAAATGTGCGCGATGGGAATACTGATGCCGGGTCGGTCCTCTTTCGGTTGGGCGGACGAGAGGTGCGTAGGAGAGCAGAAAAGGTACCTCTCGTCGTCGTCGGAAAATGAAAAGCACATAATGGGATCAGAATGGTAATAAAAAGGCGTGTAAAGCCAATTTACTGTCGTCCAGGGATGCAGCAGCAGCAGCGATAAAACTGTATACCGTTTTACTGTTGTCTTTTGCTTCCGAAGATTGGGAAAATGAGCAAATCTTCAATGGCTTCGGTGCCGTTGAAATTGAGTTCTGACTAACAAGTGGATTACTCAGCCTCTGCTATCATAGTTCCCAGCGGGTGTGAAATGTCTTCAAAAAGACACCCCATTACGACTTCTATTCAAATGCCTAAGAAGCATACACCTTTTTTTTGGCCTATACAGCAGGTTACATTCGATCGCTAAAAATGACAATAAAATTGACTTCAATTTTCCACGGATGCCTATCGCCTTTGTATACTGCTTGGCAGGCAAAAATGCCCTTCGTTTGAAAAGATTTCCCACCAGACTATCGGTACAGGTTGGTTACTACTGGTTACAGAATGGAACAGCATCATCATCGCCTGTCACCTTCATCTGTAGCGAAATAGACTTTGACAAAATCATTAAAATTTTGCCGTTTGTTTCTAGTCTGATGAATCGCTGAAACAGGTACCCGCCCTTTCGTAAACGGAAACACAGTAGGCAGTGGAGAAACTCCGGCCGTTTAGGTTACTTTGATGTCGCAGAGAGCTAGTGGAGACCCGTTTAAGACGTCATGGGGTCATCATTGTTTTGAGATTACCAATCAATGGAAGCAGATTTCCAGATCTTGTACCGATTTTTCGAACCCTCTAAGCATGTGTGTAATCAGTTTTGCACCTTTTTATTCCGCCCTATTTTGCTTATCCCTTGACAGATACGCGTATTTCGACTACCACTTGTAATCTTCCTCAGTGTCAGTTATCCAATGTTCCGGCAGCACTTACCATACGGGAGATTGTGAACTCATCGTTAGCAGTGCTCCGTCGGCTGTCAGTGCCATATCGATGAATTGTATAGGTAGCGAATGATCAGAAGGCAATGATTAGCAATAACATCAGCAGTGAATTTATAATATTTGATTGAATTTGCATAAAATCTAGTTGTTTATAGTAGATTGTTGTGATAAGATTGGGGACGATTGGGAGAAACTGTAGTCATCCTTCAATACAGGGTTCGGTAGCAGGTATTACTTAACCTGAATTCTAAAGGTGACTCAACTAAAATTTATTATTTACTCTCTATAAAGGATACGAAATCCGTTTGCGAATTGTTCAGGGAAAGTGTTCACTGGAAATATAAAGAGAAGACTATCGTAAGTCAACGAAACATTTTGTTAACTAGATAATTAATAAGAATAAATTCTACTATTTTAGCTTTAAGCTTTGAAGACAAAAAAGCTGTGAAGGTTCTTCTACCATCCGAACATCCAACATGTCAGTTTTTCTAGATTTTTTAGTTACATTTATTTGGTCAACATCACATTTAAGACAAGACATCCTCGGTCGCGCCCAATGCTCGCCAGGTCACGCTCCACCTGGTCCGCTCATCGTGCTCTCTGCGCTCCACGCCTTCTTGTGCCAACCGGATCAGTCGCAAACACCATCTTTGCAGGGTTGTTGTCCGGCATTCTTGCAACATGCCCTGCCAACCGTATCCTTCCGGCTTTGGCCACCTTCTGGATGCTGGGTTCGCCGTTAAGTGCAGCGAGCTCGTGGTTTACCCTTCTCCGCCACACACCGTTCTTCTGCACACCGCCGAAGATCGTCCTTAGCTCGCGTTGCTCGAAAACTCCGAGTGCTTGCAGGTCCTCCTCGAGCATGGTCCATGTCTCGTGCCCGTAGAGGACCACCGGTCTTATTAGTGTTTTGTACATGGTGCATTTGTGCGTGGGTGAGTCTTTTTCGACTGCAGTTTCTTCTGGATCCCGTAGTTGGCCCGACTTTCGCTGATGATGCGCCTTCGAATTTCACGACTCACGTTGTTGTTAGCCGTCAGTAAGGATCCGAGATAGACGAACTCCTCCTTCACCACGGAAGTATGCGCCGTCTATCGTAACATTACTACCCAGACGGATCCGGTCGTGTTCGGTTCCGCCTACTAGCATGTACCTAGTTGTTAAAGGAATCCCCACTAGTCCGACCTTTGCTGCTTCGCGTTTCAGGCGGATGTACAGCTCTGCCACCGTTCCAAATGTTCTGGCAATAATGTCCATGTCGTCGTTACGTAGTTTTGTACACCGTCCATCGTTGCTTTAAGGACAAACGTCTTGAAATCCCGCTTCAACAGTGCATCAGAACTTCAGACGCACAAATCTCAAGAAGCAAGCTTCAAACAACAGTGAATTTCATTATTCTGTTCTTGCTCACTTGTAATAAGCTTAAAATAAGAAGATCAGGTGCGCTGGCTTTGTTTTTGAAGAGATTTGTGCCCTCGAAATCGTGAGTAGGTCCCAAAGTCTTCCATTGTGGTAGCCATTTTGGGATTCTAACAAGTCTGTCCTTAATCAGTCTAGTCAGCTTCCCAAGAAAGCCGTTTTCGTATGATCGCCCTGAAGTTCTCACATTTCAAATGGTCGCCTTTCTTGTGAATGGGGCAGATTACCCCTTCCTTCCACTCCTCCGGTAGCTGTTCGGTTTCCCAGATCCTGACTATCAGCCGGTGCAGACAGGTGGCCACCTGTTTTGGGCCCATCTTGATGAGTTCAGCTGCGATGCCATCCTTACCAGCTGCTTTGTTGGTTTTGAGCTGGTGAATGGCATCCTTAACATCCCTCAGCGTGGGAGTTGGTTCATTTCCGTCCTCCGCTGCACTGGCGTCGTCGTTTCCTCCGTTGCCGTGGGCTCCCGTGCCTACGTTCTCCACGCCATTCATGTGCTTATCGAAGTGCTGCTTCCACCTTTCGATCACCTGACGTCCGTCCGTCATCGTGTTTCTTGGGAACGGCACAGCAGTTCCATTTCTTCACACTCCGCTTATTCCAGGCGGCGCTTTTTCTCCCAATGGCGGGTCTGCTGTTTCCTCTTCTGTTTGTAACGTTACACGTTCTGTCGGGTCCCTTGCTGCAGCATTACCGCCCTCGCTGCGTTCGTCTCCGCCAAAACCGTTCTGCACTCTTCGTCGAACCATTCGCTCCGTCGATTCCGTTCCACGTACCCGATGGTGCTCTCTGCTGCAACGTTGATGGCTGCTTTCACTGTACTCCAGCAATCCTCTAGAGGGGCTCGATGAGCTCGCCCTCGTCTGGCAACGCGGCCTCAAGATTCTGCGCGTATGCTGAGGCGACAACCAATTACTGCAATCGCTTTAGATTGTAAAGTGGCGGTCGCCGATACTGTACATTGTTGATGACGGATAGTTTCGGGCGTAGTTTGACCATCACCAGATAGTGGTAGGAGTCAATGTTTGCGCCACGATAGGTCCTGACGTCGATAATGTCGGAGAAGTGCCGTCCGTCAATCAGAACGTGGTCGATTTGAGATTCTGTCTGCTGTGGTGATCTCCAGGTGTAGCGATAAGGGAGGCTGTGTTGGAAGAAGGTGCTACGTATGGCCATATTTTTGGAGGCGGCGAAATTAATGAGTCGTAGGCCGTTTGTGTTCATCTGCTTGTGGGCGCTGAACTTACCAATCGTCGGTCTGAATCCCTCCTCCTGGCCTACCTGAGCGTTTAAATCGCCTATGATGATCTCGTGGCTTGGGCAGCGATCGTACTCGCGTTCGAGATGCGCGTAAAATGCGTCCTTGTTATCATCAGTGCTTCCGGAGTGTGAGCTGTGCACGTTTATTATGCTGAAGTTGAATAATCGGCCCTTGATCCTCAACCTGTACATTTTTTCGTCGTTCGGCCACCAACCGATCACGCGCCTCTGCATATCACCCATCACGATGAAAGCTGTTCCCAGCTCGCGTGTGTTGCTGCAGCTCTGGTAGATGGTATGATTACCTCTAAACGTTCGCACCATGGATCCTGTCCAACACACCTCCTGCGGCGCTACGATGCCGAACCCGCGGTCCTTTAGTAGATCGGCGAGTATGCGGGTGCTCCCAATGAAGTTGCGAGATCGACAGTTTCACGTACCGAGTTTCCAATCGCAAGTCCTTTTTGTTCGTTGGGTTGCCGTTGGTCTCGGTTCGTATTATTCTGTTGCTGATTTTTCGTTACAATGGTTTTTTACGGCTGGCTCGTAGGGCCTGACACCAATCCCCTACTCTCTGGAGGACCATAGTGCACAGTTGAGTTTAGAGTCCTTCCCTTCCTAGTAACATTTTTTAGTCAAATAGACTAGAAGATGTTGTTAAAACCATAATAAAACCAAAATAAAAGGTATATGGTTTATTACGGTTCTTAGAACCTCTACAAGACTAATTGGTCACTAAAATGTTACTTGGGCTGGCACTCGGACGTTGATCAGCCGCCCCTAACATGGGGATCAGACGCTGTTGTGAGCCGCTCCTCCTGAAGAACAGACGCTCATCAGATTTGCCAAAGCATTTTTTTTTTAAATAATTTCCTTAGCAATTCCTCCAGAAACTGTAGATACTGGGGATTTCGCCAGAAATTTTCATCATAGCTTTCACGAAAACGACCCCAGCGATTATTCTATAAATTTAACCAGAAATTTCTCAACGATTTCTACTATAAATTCTTCTTGAAATTTACCTAAGTACTCTCTTACGGATTCCAACAAGATCTGACAATCTATGGATTATAATGCCACGAGCACAGTTATGACAATCGTTTCATTACAATAGAATTTTAAATCTTGTGACTAAGTAGGTTATACAGGGATAGGGTGCGACTCAAAACTCTTTGCGTGCCGCACACGCTGCTACGAGACAACACAACAAACTAGAAGGAGACGAGTACGCGCAATCGATTGTGTGTTGCTCGCTTACTTTGCCGCGCGCTGGAGCTCTCCTGTCTCTCACGCTCTGTCGTATGCACTCTCTCGGTGCTTGTCTCCGTGCCAAGTGCAAAGGCTTGATACTACGCATGATTGGAAAAATTTCGAATCAAACGACCCATCACTTGTCAACCCTTGACAAGCTTAACAACTTTGCCGAAAACACAAACTCTTCAATTAATTTATTAAGTGATTTTTTTCTGTTTGGTGACATGCACAGTCCCAAGCACCGAGCATTACTCCCTGCGCCGTACACCATTAAATGAAACAACACGGCGCACGAGTAACTTTCACGCAGCGAGCAAAAAGACAAAAGAATTTTCACGCAGATTTGTGTAACACCGGATCTGCACATTTTTTGTGTTGATCCGGTGTTACACAAATCTGCGTGAAAATTCTTTTGTCTTTTCGGTCGCTGCGTGAAAGTTACTCATTGCGCTGTGAACATCGAGTTCTGCGTGTAGAGCTAGTGCTGCGATTGTCTCTCGCACAATTACGAAAGCTCTCACTCATACGTCTCGTGTCTCTTGGCAATTCGGGAGACAAGCACTTGAGATTGTGTGAAGCACATGCTTTTTTCGCACCGCACGGTGCATGCCGCCAATCCCTGCAGTTATAGTATGCATTGAATGTACACCACATTTTTTCATTCTATGTTAGTCAACTTCTTCGCTATCGAGTGGTTTTCACTACTAAGCTACTCCTGGCACCAAGCTGTTTCCGTCACTGAGTATTTTCTGCCAACCAGCTCCTGCGTCTAGACGGAAAGATCGATGTACACAGAGCAAGGAGTAACTTTCACGCAGCGATCGAAAAGACAAAAGATTTCATGCAAACTTGTGTGAAAATTCACGCAAATTTGTGTAAACCCGGATCAGCACATTTTTTGTGCTGATCCAGTCGCACGCAAATATGAGTGAAAAATCCTTTGTCTTTTCGCAAGTTACTCATTCGCTGTGTACTTTCGTTTTAGGGTGTACCGATAAGCGAACACCGTATCGCCTCGATCACTTCAGATCTCAGCGCAGGTCCCTCAAGATACTAAATCCTCAACGAATGTTGGTCCCCTCATCGTCTCTTTGGATGGTACCGCATCTAGTTTTCCTCGCTTCCAGAACCACCACCAGTTTAATATCTGGACACTGGGCCCATAACCTGTTGAAACTACAGAAAAACAGGCTCTTGCAACGATACTGCACAGAGAATGGATGTCAATAGAAAAAAAATAAAAAAAAAATAAAATAAACGTAACGGACCTTAGCTTCGGCAATTGACGACCGACGGGAGAATTCGCTGATGGTCTAGCGATTACACTCGCGCTTCCGATTAGCTACCTAATCGAGGCGGGCCTTTGCTGGGCACACGGGTTCACGGACGGAAATGGCGGTTCGCTCCACCAACGGATCTCCAATTCGGCGATTGCTTCGCCGAAGAAACGTACAAAACCAGTCGTACGAAAAAAGCGCAGCGCGCTGCAAGTCCAACGCGAAATCACATTAAAATTTAGAATTCATGCACAATAAACTCATAACAATTACCTTTTTTCGTATTATAAATTAAATTCAGGAAGAACGAGCAGTTTTCGCGAACTAAAACGGACCTCGGTCCACTATTAGAACAAAAGGAAGAAAACCCAAAACGTTTAACATAATTTAAACAAAATCTATTCACTATCAATTTACCTAATAACTTCAACTACCTATAAACGAAAAAAAATACTTTAAAGGAAACTGACTTCAATCAAGAAAACTCAATCCTCTAATACCCAAATTTTTGATTTTGATCTAAATATCATTTTTCGTCATCTAAAATCGATTTAAACATGTTTTGGAAGATGATTCTTTTTAATTCTCGATTTCATGAATTTCGGTTTTTGATTTTTCTAATTTTTATTTTTGAACATCCCCACACTTTCATATTTTTCCTGGAAGCCTATTTGGGTTACGGATTTTTTGAGACAAAAACATTTTGAGATTTTATGATTATTGTTAAAATATTTTTATTTTTATTTTTTTTTCATGCAAAATTTTATTTTCCGTGTAATTTTAAGGAAAATAATTTTAGAGTGTATTCGACTCCCTTAAACCACAGAGAACAGACATCCAAGTCCAGTTCCGAAACTGTGTAAGGAATTTATCGACCATTTGAAATCGGCAACACAAGTGGCAATAGCGTGGCGCTGCAATCGGTTAATTTCCCATAATAATTTAAGTCACCACTTGAAATGTTTCAATTCACCACTGACTGTGGCAATATGGTGTTTGGTGGCGTTAGTGTTGTCATCGTATATTGGTTTGCAACCTTACTCAAGTAAAGATTCAAATCCTTACACAACTTTCCCAATGAAATTTGTTCTAGCCTGAATGTCTGTTCTCTGTGCTTAAACTATTAAACAAGGATAGAATGATTTGGGAAGAATTTAAAATATGTTAATTGTAGCGATTCAATACAAAATAAGCAATGACTTCTGAAAGGTGACTAAAACATCAATTTTTCAATGAATTAAAAGAAATGTAAATACGCTTTAAAATAGACCAAAAACCATTTTGAGATATACAGAATAGTCCTAAATATCAGCCAAAAATATAAAAAATTGATGTTGCACGAAACAAAAATTACAAAAATGCTCAAACTATACCCCGTCTAAAGGCGGGATTGGGTATTAGAGGGTTAATTCGCGCATTTCTGCTCTCCAGCCGCTTTAGCGAAATGGCCGAGTCGAAGTTGCGCTTCGTCCAAGAAGCTATGCCGCTTTACAAAACACAAGTCCAACCCGAATAACCATGAACCATACTAGTACTGTATACTACACTGTTCACAACTATTCCTTACAGTATCTCAACAGTGTCACATAACACCCTAACTAACAATAAACCAACAGTATCACAAACGTTTTCAACAGTGTGGCAGATGGTTATCGAGCAAATTACAGTATGGGGAATAGGCGGTTAAGTTATGTTACAATAAAAAAACGCACATTTTCTCGAACAAAATTTTTCGATTACAGTTTGCCAAAAGGTCAATATACTATCCATTTTTTTGCTCATTCTACTGATTAGCAAACAGTTCTAGAGCAGTGGAACCATAAAATTGAAATAAGAATAATCAATGTATGTGTTATTATTACTTTACAGTTTCATACAGTTTTAACAACAATATGGTGTACGGTTGTGTTTGTCCTATGAGTGAATTAAATGCAATTATTGCATATTTTTTCACTACTGGACACTCTAAGAGTACGGAAACGTAAAAAGAATTGCGTGATTTAAAATTCGAAGAAAAGAGTAACTCTGAAGTAATTCCGTAATGTTTGATAACATTCAGCGAGTGTCCAGTAGGAAAAGTGATGCACTTTAAATAATAAAAAAACTAAAAGCACTTGTTGGCAAAAATCATTTCATTAAAAGCATTAAAATTGTACAATCAAAGTCTAATTTACATCTAAATCATTTAATTAAAGTAAACTAAAGAGCTTATCCATCTAAAATTACTTTCACAGCGGCAAACGTATCATCAGGGAGTCGAGATCCTAGATACAGGAGGTTCTCCTCGTATTCTTCCACGTCCAACAGTGGCCTGACGTATACCCTTCGAATCGGCAAGAATCAGCGAAAACTGAACTGCTGGTCCGCTTTCCTCAAATAGTCGGCATATCCATTATCCGGATCAAATGCTTCCCGCAGTATTGTATGTTGCTTTCATAACAAAACGCGCTGCCAACTTCCAGGCGGCAATTCTGAATCATCGCAACGAATCAAGCACCACCTCTGCTTGGAGGGACGAATGACCTTCGGGTTAAAGTCCCTCGAACCCAACAAAAGAAGAAGAAGAAGACCACCTCTGCTGCTGTTTGTGTTAGTGAGATCGGAGAAACGCCAGACTCCCGCCTGCTGATTGGCTACGACGACTCTGGCGACGGTTTCATTCGCGACGGATTCAAATCGTCGCGTTCGATAAGGGGGGAAACCGTCAATAATTTTATTGGAAAGTGTGTTCCGTGACGTTATTCCGAACTTGTCGAACCGCAGGCTCACTTCAAGCCATCCCTTTTTATTTGCCATCCGGCGGCATATAAAAATTCCGCAGACCGGGTCAAATTTTGCTGCAGGCGGAAAAAACAAATAAATATCAGCAAGAACGCAAACGTAGTAATGAATTCACTTACCAAACTCTTGTTGCTGGTGGGGCTTCATGTTTAACGATAATTTCCCGATGGTTTTTAATTTTCCGCCGATTAAATTAGCTTAATCATCGCGACAAAATCAGCTCTCGAGTTAACAAAACAAAACGATTTTTCGGTACTGTCAGAGCGAGGGTGCATGTGGGAAAGTCGATATGAAAATAATCATCGCTCACAAATACTGATGTGCGGCACTACTTGACAAATGGTTGAGTAAAGGTTCAACGTTGCGAAACGTTTATGTAGAAGTGTGTTTCGCAAATAGAAGATGCAACAGTTTCACAAAAGGTGATCTCACAGTAAAATGGTGTATGATGAGTTTTCATGGCCATATCATTTGACAATGTGTAAACACTATAATATATTGTTACTGATTGGTATGAATTACTAATACTGTTCTACATAGTATGATGCATCTGACTTTATATTGCTCAACCTAAAAGCAACTGTATGTGATAGGATAACCTCAACAAATAGATGACATTTACTGTTTGGAACTTAAGACAGACTGTATATTGCTATGCGGGAATTCAATTCTTAAACTATTACCTAAAATTGCGCAAACCAAATTCATATGGCGGCGCAGAGCATCTCGCTCCTTCAAAATGTCTTTAATTATCTGCGTTACATGCATCTTCACGCAACTTAGCCTCGACACAAACCAAACACGAACGATATTCTCAAACTAAAAATTAAGACTGAAGATCAACAAATTATATTCCAATCGGATTCTACTTGAAAAGATAAAAACGTCAAATATTACAAATTATCTAAAATCATCATTTAAACTAAATGAAAATGAATTAAAATCAAATTCAAACCAAATAATAATTTAATAATAATAATTTAATATAACTGAATCCAAAACTTTATTTTACTTAAACAGAATAAAAACGTTAAAGCGTTACAAGATAATTAGTTTTATATTCACCACCGGCAACAACGTGGGAACTTTGCGATAGCAGTGCCACCACGATGTTGCCACTTGTGTTGCCATTTCAAATGACCGTTAAATTCCTAACACAGTTTTGGAACTGGACTTGGATGTCTGTTCTCTGTGGTTATCAATGTTTCATTTGTCGACCAGTAAAAACGTTGTGTGCTTGCGCTTTACTTCGGATAATTTCATAATCATTTCCATTTTATCGAAGGAAAATAATTAAAAATAAATAGGGTCTTGGATCCCTTCTTAAGCATGTGGTTCCCATTTTCATCCTACGAAAAACAAAGCATTAAAGGGCTGTTTGTTTTGTTCCTTATTCTTGTGTTTTTTGTTAGAAGTGAGCACCCATGAAAATAAAAAGAACGGAATCAATCGGTGCCGTAATCGCTTGTTTTTGAATAGGATGACAATGGGAGCATGAGATTACTGATGGAACACATACCCTAAATCTTTGATATCCTGCAATAACATTTCTTGCAATACGTATGAATTGAGCTGCAACTGTAAGACAAATCGGAAATCTACATAACTCCGCTTTCCACGCACAACTAAAATATGGAATTTTATGCTCCAATCAGCTGACACAACCAACCAACGAATCAAATTCGTGGGTTGATGTTTTGGCTCAACCAACGAGTTCCCAGGATTTGATGTTCAACGCATTATTAATTGTATTGGAAACATAACGCAAAGTTAGAAAGCGTAGGTGGCGTTTTTCTAAAACAACTATTTACGCACCTCAGGACTAATTACTTACGATACAAATGGAAGCCATTGGGAATTATTGCAGAATTTGGTGACTTTCGCACAATGCTATTTTTCTTGCTAATTTTGCGGTAATTTTGCTTCCTAATTTGAACATTTTTCGTTACCCAACCTCTCATTTAATTGCCCCTTGTGTTGGACAGTTGCAAGATTGAATAATCAAGTTTTCATGTCTTCCCAAAAATAAAAAATAAAACCTGGTTAGAAGCGGAAATTTTCTCCACTGTAGAAAAGATTTCCTGTTAAAACAATGATGAAGAAATTACTTTTAGGTGAACAAGAAAACAAATGAAGTTAAATATTTGTGGTATTGCGCTTGCCCCCTGGTTAATCACAGATTACCGACTATACGAATCGTACAATCATCTTTACTCAAAATAAAGTTAAATCAGATCCTTGTGGTGCCAGTATGTCTGCTAAGCTGAACATTTCACAGGATTACAAAACAAAGTTCTCTCTTTCTTCCCAGCACCCCCACGATGCAATAATCTTTTCATTTTGATTGCAAAATTTCACCTCATTGTCTGGCGAAGAACAAGGAATTCCCTTGTACATGTATCTTGTCCTTCCTTCGTTTAAGGTGTCATCCTCGATCGGTCCTGCCTGCGTCGCGTCACTTTCTCCCACCTGAGAAAGGTTCAATCCAAAATTGCATGAATAGGACATGAAAAAGTGGTTTCAAAATTGAATTGTAACCCTGGATCGAATTAAGCTAGAATTACATCACTTCGATTTGGGCAATAAAGAAATCCTAGATGGTAGACAATACGGAGCCAACGACACAATTCAAGTTGAAATGAAATATGTATGGAAGAATGGCTGTTTTTTTTTGCAGTCGTGATTTCAACGATTGGATGCATTATTTATTGGGCATAGCTTGTCCAAACAGAGCAAGATCGATCGAGCTCTTATCACGTGTCGCCGATCGTTCGTCCCTTCTTGGGTGGTTTTTCACATTCGATTGAACAAGGTATTTTCTCTTTTCCCGTTATAATTTGGCATTGAATGAAAGAAAAAGCTTTAGAGAATTCCGTTTGAAAAAATAAAATCGATTGGTGGTATGTTTCAATAAAATGTGAGCATTTTATGATGAAAAGAAATATTTATTTCATTTTTGTCGAAACGGAGAAAAGGTACACACAGTTCTGCATAAGTGAAAGGTTTCAAATAGCCGGTAAGATGACAAAAACTTGGGGTACAGTACAATAAAAAAATGTGATTACTCTTGCGCATTGCGTCGCACTTATAATATAAAAAAAACTTCTTTTTATTTTCTACCTATTGATTTTACACAATAAAATAATAGCATGAAACGACCCGGGTAGAGCTTAATGGCAAAAGAATGGCAAATTTTACCTTTAAAACAAAATGTTTGAATGGCAAAATGTGTTATTTGTTTGTTTGAAATAAGAGTTAAAATAACAAAAATAATAACAAAATTTTGGTAGCAGAAAAACTTAAAAATAACTTATTTTGCCATTGTAATAACAAAGTAATGGTAAAGCATGCGGATTAAATTGAAGAACAAAATAAGTTATTATTGAGATATTGATAACAAAATAAGACCCAAATTAACTGTTATCGGTGAATAACAAAATATGACATTCTTGAGTTATTGATAACAGAATAAGAACAAATTTAGCTGTTTATGTGGCGATCAAAATAATGGTACGTTTAGTTGTTTGATTTCTAAATTAACATAAATTGATGTGCATCAAATAGAATCCATTGCGAATCAAACACACAGCCGAGAATCTGGATTTGTTTACTTTTGCGAGATACGTCGAATTGAAAAGTTATGCTTGAAATATACAATATAATAGTTAATGGTATATTAAGAGTAAAATATGTTATGGTGCCTAATGTTTATAAATAATTTCTCACAATATCAAAATAATGGCAAATTTAGCTAGGAATGTAAATTATGTTATTGTTTTGATATTTTATACAATTCATTATAAAAGGTGCTAAATTGCAAGTTTTACCATGATAGTAATTTTTGTTATTGATGTGTTATTTAGCATTATTCATGAATAACATATCAATGACAAGATTTGCTATGATTGTATATTTTGCTATTGATTTGCCATTTTAAGTTTTTCATAATAACAGAAGAATGGCAAAACGAGATATGATGGCAAAACCAGTTATTATTTTGTCCTTTGTTTGCCATTAGCCTCTATCCGGGGAGCTGACCAATTTATGTGCATGTATCTCCAGAGCGTGCTGGTTGTATACAGCTTTTGTCCACTTGACGCTTTTACTCGGCCTCGGCATACCCAGACCCGGATTGTGGGGGCCCGGGGCCGAAACTTATGTGGAAGTCCCTCGGAGGTATGGCTTTTCGGGCTCGTATGAAGTTGATCACCAGTATCAACTTCTTTTCCCGATCAGCCTAGATAGCTGTGTAGTGTCGGTAGCGGTTGGTTCAACTGGCTAAGAATAGCACTACGGACCGCCTGTTCCAGTGGTAGGAGTCCGCTAATCAGGTAACCCCTAATTCAAGGTGTCATGCGGCTTTATGCTTACCGTGCCTAGGAATTAATGGTTAGGGGGGTCTTAGAAAAACCTAACGCAAACGGAGCCGTGGAGTACCAGGGCACCCTCCACAGTATTTTGCCCTTACTGCGCTAACCGTAGCAATAGCGCGGCGGACCTTGTGTTTCTCCGAGACAATCAGCTACCCTTCTTCAATCTCATACTTGAATTGAATAAGGACGGGATTATGAAGATGTTATTAATTAGTTTAAAACAGTGAATCAAAATTCAACCATCGCGCAACAATAATGACAATGTCGCAACCTGTATTTGTTGCGACAATCCACCCAATGCGACATAAATTTGTGCCAACTTGAAAATAATAGGATAAACATCGTACACCACGAGCTTTGAGATTTTTAAGCCTTGCGTTGCAATTTTCGAACGGTAACTTCGAGTCGGAAGACACTGCAACTCTGCTGAAGATACTTATATCATCAAACAGTTTCGACTTTGGGTAAGAAATAATTGATTATGCACGAGTTGAAAAGTACGCAACAAATTCAGCTTCCGTTTTGTCTGCAACAAAACATTTCGAGATCATGGCATTATCTGTTACCAGTAGAGTAATCGTCGCGCCTTCTTTGTTGCTTGTTTTATGCCTCTTTTGTCTGACAATTCTCTTCGCTGGTTTAAAATTTCCCTATATGCATTAGCGGAGCCAGCATTTTCTTTTTTCTTACTCACTCTCCTAAACATATACGAGAGAGAGAAAGATAGAAGAGGAGGCAGCTTGCCCCCTCTTTCATCCCGCTCTTTCTTGTGTATGTTTAGGAGAGTGAGTAAGAAAAGAGAAAAAGCTGGTTCCGCTAATGCCTATATGGTTTCACATTATGTGTTTTGCACAGTGTATTCTGTGCATTCTCGCCTTTGACGCATTCAAAAATCGATACCGATCTGGCTTTATTGTTGCTGTTCTTTTTTGTACTGTGATTGTTAAGAGTTTAATCTTGCCTGGTTTGGGTAGTGGCTACGGTTAGGATAGCTCAGATCAATCTGCAGGACAAAAGAAAAGCAACGATCAATCTTTGAAGACTTATGCACAAAGGTACAGCCCAAGTGGCGTTAGTCCAAGAACCTTACTTTCGTAAGGGGAATTTCTATCTAGGAAACCTTGTGAATCTGGTGTTTGCTACTTTGAGTAAAACTGAAATGGCAAACTCGCGTGTCATGCCTCGAGCATGTGTGCTTGTCAACAACGAAATCGTTGCTACACTCATCTCTGGACTAACCACTAGAGATGTATGTGCTATCACAAGTTTATTGTTCGGTTTATTTACCGCATGATGAACCATCCCCTACGGATGCTTTCAACACAGACAAACAGACGTAACACCTTGAACGATTTTCATAGAAATTC